>NW_027366161.1:0-79524 GCF_046119375.1 Phyllobates terribilis
AGTAGATTTCCTCTACCTATCAACTCTGTCTAATTTTCTTTGCTCCTCTCTGAGCAAGTGAAGTTTCCTAAGCTTTCTAGATTTCTCTCTAAAGCTCTCTGACGTCCTAAGCTTGTCTCGTGTTCCTAACAACACCTAATGTACGTATATATAGTATTCCTAACATAACGCCCAAGTCTAGCGAATCTATATCTAACTGCATGAAGAAGTCCACCTTACCGATCCGTGTGATTAATCCACTCATGGAATGTATCAATGGTCATTTGCGCTTTGTGCTTCTTCTCTTGAGTAACGACTTTGTCCATGTTGGCAATCCGCTCCACATCCTTAGCCCGTCCCTGATTTCTCCATATTGGCGATCCCCGTTCATCACTATTCATAGGTAGAAATTCTAACAAACTTCTTTTGTTTCCATTTCCCCTATCCTTAGCTTCTCGTCCTTCCCTTCACTTGACCAAATCCTCTATGCACTGGTGCAAGATTCCTCGTCTAGACTCTCACTTTCTTTACCATTGATTGTATCTTCTTTCTTCACATAGAAGCATAATCCACTAGCTTTACATCGACTCTCTCTCGCATAAACCCAGTCCTTCCGTCTTACATCTCTTCCCTTCAACACTTTATTTTCACTTCATCACTTATTCTGCCTTGGCAAGATTCAGCTTTCCCCGCTAGGCTCACGCTAGGCTCACGCTAGTCTCCTAATGGACTAAGCTAGTCTGCTTGTGTCAAAGATACTCTTATTACTCCTCGAGCTATAACTGGAAAGATTATCACACACAATGGACATCAAATACTTAGATTTGTCATTATCAAAACAAGTGGAATGTTTGAGCTAGATAGTTTCACACTCTAGCTCAAACCAACAATAGGTTATGCTTCGCGCAAGGGATTCAAGTTGTTTCAAATGGACGTGAAGACTGCTTTCCTCAGTGGAAAGCTAAACGAGTAAGTCTATGTCAAGCAGCCTCCGGGTTTTGAAAATCCCGATCATCCGGAGTATGTCTACTTCCTATACATAGCTCTATATGGTCTTAAGCAAGCGCCTCGCGCTTGGTATGATCTTAGAGTATCTTCTCCAGCACGACTACAAAAGAGGTATTATTGATAAGAATCTCTTCATAAGGGAAGTAAATGGTGATATATTGATTGTTCAGGTGTATGTTGATGACATTATTTTTGGTCAACTAACTTGTAGCTTGTATATGACTTTCAAAATACCATGAGCATCAAATTTAGCATGAGCATGATAGGTGATCTAACCTTTTTTCTTGGGGATACAAGTTAATCAACTCAAGGACAGAATTCATATTCATCAACAAAAGTACATAAAGGATCTACTCAAGAAATAAGGTATGAAGTCGAGCAAACCATTCCATACACCAATGTCTACTACTACCAAGCTAGATGTTGATCTCGTTGGAGAAAAGGTCAATGAGACCCTGTATAAAGGTATGGTAGGATCACTAATGTATTTGACTACCTCTCATCCTGACATTGTTTTTGCAGTTAGTCTTTGTGCTCGATCGCAGTCTGACCCTAGGTTTTGGCATCTTGCGAATGTCAAGAGCATATTTCTCTATTTTAAGGGCAATGACGATCTATGCTTATGGTATCCCAAGGGTGGCGAGCTATCTCTAGTGGGCTATACAGAAAACGATTACGTTGGATATTTGGCAGATAGAAAAGCACGAGATGCATGGAACAATTCTTAGGTCCTTGCTTAGTATCGTGGGGATCCAAAAAACAAAATTATATTGCGCTATCCACCACTGAGAATGAGTATATCGCTGCAACTGCTTGTTGTTCACAACTATTATGGTTAAAGCAGTATCTAGTCCATTTTGGAATATTGCTAGGTACATTCCAAATAAAATATGATAACGCTAGCGCTATTAATGTTTCGAAGAATCCAATGCATCATTCAAGGAGCAAGCACGTTGATGTGCGCCATCACTTCTTACGTGATCATGTCGAGCGCAAGCATATTGAGCTAGTACATGTGCCTATAGAAGATCAAACAACTGATTTTCACTAAGCCACTAAACAGTTTACCTTTCTTGAACCTTAGGCTTCACCTCGGTCTTATTCCTCTCAAATAGATCATCTCTTCATGCGCTGTAAGTTTTTCCCTACATTAAATATGAATTAGCTTGCTTTATCTACATTGGGAACTTTAGCTTAAGTTGTGTTTCTTTCTTTATCTCTCTTTCATGCATTATCTACTCAAAAAGTCCGACTTACCTATGCTTGTATGTTGAACTAAAGCTAATTACTCTTTTCGTCATGAATTGCATGCTCATCTTTACCCAAAATAGAGAGTGGTAGTGGCATTCTAGCCATATTACAAGCCCTTAGAAATGATTAACTCATATCGGTGTCCTAATTCTGACGTTAATGTAACACTTCCTAGTCCCTATAGCTCCGCACTTGAAGTGTTCATTTTCGTGTCAAAAAAGCCTAATATCCCCTTATATGCACATACTTGTTACATGAATATATTGAGTGTGAGTGTGTAATGTCCCTATATGAAATGTGAATTCTCCTCCTACTTTCGTTTTAAAATTCATGTTACCACTTTTTATCACATCACAACTCAAGTGTGATCTTACTTCTCTGCATTACTAGTAACTGAGTTGTTTGGTTGAGAAAGCGTGTGTTGGATAGCGTGTGTTGTGTGGCTCAAGAAACGCACATGGGTTCTGGTTCCAAGGTATTTCAATGCGCTAATATTTGAGCAACCTTTGCTATAAAATACGAGGTACATTCGGTCTCTCCCTTTACCTTGCCTTTATCACTCTCTCAATCTCATCTCTCTACCTACTCTCTCACATATTTACCTGCTAGCCTTCTTCTGCCATTACCTACTCTCTCTTCCCTCACCAATCACTCCCTTACAAAAATGCCTTCCTCCTCAAAACAAATTTCCATGAACATTTATGAAGAAACCCTAAAACAGTTTCTTACGTTTTAAGAGGCTCAAAACAAGAATCCACTGCCTCTTCAGCCAGTCCCAAATCTGCCCACGCCACACTGCCTCCAACATCTCATACCAGAACCATCGCCATAACCGTAGAAACCCCATCCATGGAGAGTTTCACTGAGGAGATAAGTGCTCCAAAGGAGACTCAATAACCACTTGACCCCATCACTTAGGTTGTCGAAATAATGGTCGTTGATCTTGCACGAACCTAGTCGGAGGAGCTCAAGACTCCAACAAAGGTGCTTAAGTCTTCCTCCTCTCAGATTGATCTCACCGGAAACGATGACGACTCCTCTCCAAAGTCCAAGAAGACCATCTTAGGCTCTAGAAAAAAATATTCTCCTTTCTAAGAGGTCTACTCATATCATCTCTGTGGGGGAAATGGAAGAGGAAGAAGAAGAGGAAGAGGATCTCAACCCGCTTCTCCATGAGTTTCATGATGTCACTCGCAGCGCCAAAAAGGGTGTCAAGCGTGCTTGCGGTTTTGAACAAGAAGAGGAAAGCGCAGATGAAGAAGATCTTGCTCGGGCTATGACTGTTTCCAAGGAGCCAAAGAGCAAGCGCACTTCAAGTAAGTCTTTTGACGTTTCCTCTCTTCCTCCAATTCCTTATGGTATTGCAAAGCACGATGTTCTAGAGCAAGTGATTGTCACCGACGACACCTTGACTGCGCTATAGAAAGAGTACGACACCTTGACTGCTACTACAAAACACATGATTGGTGACGGATTTTTCAGTCCAATCAAGTGAATTCCGTCACTAATACCTGTTAGCGACAGAATTCCGTCTCTAACAGGTTGTCGCAACAGCAATGGTCGCCAATTGATTTTGGCGACGAAATATTATAACCGTCGCTATTTAGCAACTAATTTGGCGACTGAAAACCGTGTCGAAATTTGGAAGTCGGAGACCAAATATTGCGACGGGTTATGCGACGGTTTTCTGTCGCTATTATGGACACCCTGTAGACCGTAATTGGCGACTGTTTTTGCGACTAATTTTCGTTGCTAATTGTGATACTAGGGGGCCCAACTTTGGCGACCGAATTCCGTCGCTATTACTGCGTCCCTGAACCCCCAAAACTGAGACGGTTTTCCGTCGCAAATCCCTCCCAAATTTCTTCCGTCCGTCTTCGATTATCGTTATAATTACGGATTCACATGTTCGTTGACGTTAATATTGCCACATTTTTTTGAATTTTTATTGAGTTTGAAAATATTATAAAAGTAATCGTAAACAAAGATAGAAATCATAAATTGAACCGAAATTGTTATTACAAACATCGTTCATTGAAAACAAAAAAACAAAGATACAATTCAATAACAAACTAATTACTCGGGGGGGGGGGGGGGCGTCGTCGTCGTCGTCTCTCAATTATTGCAGACGATATTCTGGCGGAAGGGTCGCATTCATCCTGGCCACCTCATCTCGTACAAAATCGGACATTCGCGCCTGCATATCCGCATGATATCGTGACTGCATTTCCAAATACACTTGCGTTTGCATCCGGTGTTCCATTTGCTGCATCTGCTCTTGCCTCTCTTCCATCTGGCACTGAACATCATGTTGGCTCATCCGAGAGGACAAACCGAGGTGAGATGGTCTGGCTTGACGCGCCCGACTGTGTCTTGTGTCGACGTATGCACCGGCCGCCGAACCAAATTCTTACACCCGGTTCTTCTTGTTGACGCCCTCCATCTCCAGATAGATCTGCTTCGAGTCCACGTCATCCATACTCGCATCTTGACCCTCTTCGGTCGGTGTCTGGGACAAGGAACCAATCTTCTGGGAGAGCGCTTCCTACAATAACCGATGAAAACATAGTATAGTTAGGTACTAATGAATGTATCATAACGTAATTACAATTTACGAAATACGTACTGTCATCTTCTTTGCCCTCGAGTCTACTGGGATAGGCTTGTCCTTGTCCTTCCTCGACGTGTGTGTGTGGGTATACAGCTCGGGAGCCGTCGGAGCGCGGCCGAGCTCCTTGGACTAACAAAAACAATATGAATTATTAGTAAGTCAGAAAATTAATAAATGTCATTATACGAATAAAAAAATAAAATTAAGAATCAAACCAGGATTTTGTAATGACCCATGAAGGATCGGGAGCCTCCCATGTGGCGCATCAATCCGATGCCCTCACCCTCAGACTCGCTCATGCGATTGGCATGAGCAGTGCAGGACCTTGCCTTCTCTTCCTCTGAGTCCCAATGGGCCTTCCAGTTGGCCCAAATATCAGCACTCACTGAGTGATGTGGTACCCCATCCATCCTCATCTTATGAATGACATCCTTGTACCTATGAAACAAAATTAATTCAAAAATTACAAAGTAAGTTAATGAATTATTTCAAACTATAGTGATTTACAACTTATCGGTTCCCCGCATGTCTCGAAAAGACCCAATACATGTACTCGTCGCCTAACTGCTCGTCCCATGTATACTCTTTCTGAAAAGCATAAAATACATGCATGTTACACCTTTCATTTGTACATTAATGTATTTGTGAAGTTAATAGATAAAAAATTACCTTGAATTCCTCCTATTAGTAGTCTACCTCTTCGGACGATAAAAACCGCCACGCTCTACCGTTAGGGAAGAAACATTTCCGGAAGATCTCCCGCATAGAACGGGAGACTGTTCCGGACGGAAGGAGCAACAACCCGGTCTCGTCGGGACGGACAACTACTTTGTCACCGGCATCCAACAGTATAGGTGGAGTAGAAGAAGAGGGACCGGCCTCGGGAATTGATCCCAAGGACCGGCCACGTCCATGGCTTCGGCCTCGACCACGGACGCGCCCACGACCGGCACCTGTCTGATCACCCGTAGATCCTTGTCCTCTCATTTCTTCTACAATATAATTAAAATGGAAAAATGCAACCATAATTAATAACTTAATATATTATTATGTCAAAAGTACAAAACACTAATGAACAATCTATATATAATGAACAACCTATCTACTTCAGTCAAGTTCGTCTTCCTCTCCCTCTTCCCCTTCCACTTCCCCTTCCTCTTCCTCGTCGTTTGATGATGAAAAGATAACATCTGGATCTTCGATGGGAGGAATGTGCAACGCATCTTCGTCAGCTTCTTCATTCTGATCAACCAAGTTTTTCGGATCTTCATCTGTTTCAACTATTAGGGGACTTTCTTCGATGTCGTCTTGGAAGGCCGTGACCACTGTCTCTGGCGTGTCAAGCTTCTGACCTTGCCTTAACCTTGCATATTTCCCACCAATTTACTTTATCCCGTCTTTTTCTTGGATATGACAAGTACTCAACTTGGTCGGCATGTTGTGCCAAGATGAACGGTTCATACTTATTGTATCTCCGTCTATGATTGACTTCCACCAAGTTGTATCGTGTGTTAGTGTGTGTGCCACTATCCGTGCGTTCAAACCACTCACATTTGAATATGAAGATCTTCTTCATTGGTAGAGCTGGATACTCTAACTCGATAATGTCAGTCAACATAGCATAAAAGTCATTTTCACCCTCGACATATTGTGTTCCCCTAGCGCAAACACCTCTATTCATCGTAAGCATGTCTTGCTCGTATTCTCGAGTTAGGAACTTGTAGCCGTTCACGTAGTACCCTTTATATGTGTCCACCGTTCTACACGGTCCCTTCGCAAGGCTCATGATGAAGGGATTGGTACATACAGTTGGATCTTTGACCTATAGTTCAAGTACACGGTTGTAAGTGATCCAACACTTTGCAAAATTCATTTTAAATGAATCTCACAAGTACTTACATGAGATTCGAACCAAGAGGCGAAATCATTCTCAAACCTCCTTTCAATTTCTGTCTCTCTTATACCATTGTTCCTTTCGCGCAACTCGGCCACGAAAACACTTTCAAAGGAAAACACCCAAATTAGATCATAGTTGTAAAGTAGATATGTGATAGCACTTTATAAAAACGTAACCCTTACATTCTATGGGCTTCAATTTCAGGACAGTTCAGAAGAACATAGGTCCTAGCAGCAATAATCTCTTCGTCGTCAAGATAGGCCTTCCCTTCGATTTGAAGACTGAAAGTCGGTCGACATTGTCATCGACGTCCATATCACAAGTTTCATTTCTTCTCACTCGCTCGGCTATCCGCGGATCACCTTTAGTAAAATAAAAGGATGCAAATTTCGCGATTTCTTCTTGCAAATATCCGTTGTTAATGCTTCCTTCCACTCTGCCTTTATTTCTGACCTTTTTCTTCAACTTCCCCAAATATCTGTTTTTGGAATCTATTAGTTATAAATAGATAAAAGAATGAAGGGGAAAACGTCAATTGTAGGACCAATACCTTTCAAATGGATACATCCATCGATATTGAACTGGTCCTGCCATCATCGCCTCGTAAGGAAGATGCAAGGGGAGATGCTCCAGAGAGTCGAAAAAACTGGGCGGCAAAATACGTTCCAGCTTGCAAAGTATTTTGGGGATTTCACCCTCCAGACGATGCATGTCTTCTTCTGTCAATGAGGTGGAAGTTAACTCCTTGAAGAAGATACTCAGCTCCGTTAATGGCTCCCACACATCTTTTGGTAAAAGTTCCAGAAGAGCGACTGGCAGAAGTCGTTGCATAAATACATGGCAATCATGACTTTTCATCCCATGCATTTTTTGATTTTTCGGATAGACACATCTGGAAAAGTTGGACGCTTACCCATCTGGAAACTTTATCTTCTGTATCCAACTCAAGCAAGACTCTTTTTGAATCCTTGTCTAATGTGTAACTACCTTCGGAAACTTCCCAATCGCAACATCTTTAGCTAGCTCTGGTTGATCACATATTTCATTCAGTTCTTCCCTGGATTTTTCATGGTCTTTTTTCATCCCTGGGAGATTGAGCACGGTATTGAACACATTGTCGAACACAATTTTCTCAATATGCATGACATCTAAATTATGTCGAATAACATTCGTACTCCAGTAAGGTAAATCCCAGAAGATGCTCTTCTTATTCCATCCATGTTTTTTGGACAGTAAAGCAATATGATGTTTCAATCCAGGCTCATATGACTTCTTAAACCCAAACCAGCTCAGCTAACAATTCAACTCCAGTTCTCACCCCCCTAAGCTTTTTGCGCTCCTGTCTGCCCTTACGAAAATCAGTGACATTTTTGCGAAATGCATGACGTGGATGCAAAAACTTCCGAGAGCAATCAAACCACGACTGAGTACCACTCTTGGGCAGCGTGAATGCATCTGTCTCCTCCATGCAATAAGGGCAAGCCTGTCTACCAGCAGTGCTCCATCCAGACAACATAGAATAGACGGGGAAGTCATTAATTGTCCACATAAGAGCCGCTTTCAGCTGGAAGTTCTGTCGTTTATGAACATCGTATGTTGTGACTCCACACTCCCACAACTAGTTTAACTCTGCATTCAATGGCTGTAAGAATATGTCCATTTGCTGCTTCGGATTTCTAGGACCCGGGACCAGAACCGTTAGAAACATAAACTCATCCTTCATGCACATGCCAGGAGGGAGATTATAGGGTGTTAGGATGACCGGTCATGATGAATATTGTTGCCCGAAGTTGCTGAATGGCTGAAACCCATCGGAACACAAGCCTAATATGATATTTCTGACTTCATCGGCGAAATCGGAATGCAGCTAACTAAAACGTTTCCACGCCGGAAAGTCGAACGAGTGACACATCTTGTCATCAACCATCTGATGGTCACCGTGCCACGTCATATGTTGGGCAGTTGATTTCGAAGCATACAATCTTGGTAGCCTTGTAGTTATTGGAAAATCACACATTTTCCGATATGGGACTCTAGCCTTTCCTCTTTTTGATTTACCTTGGGTCACAGGTTTTCCACCGCGGTTCACCACACACTTTGCATTCCGTTCTATCTGCATCTTCTTCCCCCCAATAAAGCATACATTTTCGGCAACAACAGTCAATGACCTCAACCGGCAACCCCAAACCCTTAACCAACTTCTTTATGTTAGCAAAATTGGTTGGCATCTTGTTATCCTCCGGAAGCAGCTCTTGTATAAACTCGCACATGTCGTCCATTAACCTTATTGAACTCTGATGACGACACTTGATATCCATCATTTTAGCAGATGCAGAAAACGGGGACTGCTTGTTATTACCAGTCCATATTTCTTGTTCCGCTGCTCGAATCATATCGAAACATTTCTGTGATTCGGCATTCGGAGGCTCATCTTCATGGAAGACCACTTCTGGATCAGAAACATCATGTATCATTCTATAACCGGATGAAAACTCAAACCCCTCGACATCATTCTCTGGTACAGCATACTGTTGTCCTCCGGGATTCAACACGGTCCCCTTGCCATGAAACACCCATATTTGATAATCTTTCACAAACTCATTCCTCAAAATATGATATTCTACATCTTCGGTATTGCGATAGCTTTTATTTTTACATGCATACTTAGTACAGGGGCATTTAATCTTTCCTTTACTCATACATTCTGGATGATCTATGTCGAACTAGATAAACTCTGTCACTTACTCTGGAAAGTCGGGAGTTAGCAACCCCCCGTGAGTCTCCGATACATCCAACCACGGTCTTGGTTCATCTCTGTAGCGCGTTTTATTAGATGACGATTCCATCTACTCGCATTTATTATCTTAGCAACACAATCTCTAATTTATTGTGTTACATGTACACCGAGAATTAGGATTAATCATAATTCTCATTTTTTATATATTAATATTTTAATACTTAAAAAATTTTAAATATTAAATCCACCAATCATATATATTACTAAATCCACAAAAATTCTAAATCCATGATATTCTAAATCCATAAAAATTCTAGATTCATAATACTCTATATAATTCCTACAAAATCCTATATAATTCCCAAACAATCCTATATAATTCATAACTCTATATAATTCCTAAAAAATTATATATAATTCCCTAAAAATCCTATAAAATTCATTAAAAACCCTACATAATTCATAAAAAATCCTATATAATTACTAAAAATCCTATATAATTATTAAAAATCCTATATTACAAAATCATTAAAAATTCTTTATTTCTAAAAATACCATTATATAATTCATAAAAAATCTATATAATTTCTAAAAAAATTGAAATAATTCCTAAAAATATTGTATATAATTCATAAATAATTCTATATAATTTCTAAAATAATCTATATAATTTCTAAAAATCTTATATAATTCCTAAAAAATTGTATATAAATCTATATAATTCATAAATTATTCTATATAATTTCTAAAAAAATCTACATATTTCTAAAAATCCTATATAATTCCTAAAAAATTTAATATAAATCTGTATAATTCATAATAATTCTATATAATTCCTAACAAAACCTATATAATTCCTAAAAAATCTATATAAATTCTATAAAATACTATATATTTCTATTAAATTCATATATAATTCTATATAATTCATAAAAATTCTTAAATAATTACTAACAAATTGTATAAAATTCATAAATAAATCTATATAATTTCTAAAAAATTCTATAAATTCCCAACCAGACCATGTAATTTCGGTAGCAGATTGATGAAACCAGTCTTGAGCTCGAACATGACACCAACATTTAGGGCAGGCAACGTTACTCCTAGGTTGTGTTGCGTCAGGTCTGGGTCCGTAAGTTGTCGCAAAGTTTGATTTCTAGCCATGTTGTCGATCACCAAGTCGTGAATCCCTTGTCGTAAAGTCTGAAAAAAGGTCCGTCTATCTATGGATCGTAAACAAATAAATTTGGATCAGTAGCGCGAGTGTGGACCATAAGATAGGTCCACACTAAAATAGTAACACAAACAGAAATAAACTATAATAGTTGGCTCCCCGGCAACGGCGCCAAAATTTCGTGGGGGCTAAGGTCGTTATCCCTATCAAAGATACCCAACTCAATTATCCACTTAGTAAAGTGGGAAGTAGGGGTCGAATCCCAAGAGAGCCAGAAAGACAGTTTATTTCCAATTATGCAACCATGTAGTAACCAATTGAGGATTTTTGTTTGATTCTAATAGCTAAGAAATTCAATAAGTACGAAAGGAATATGATGATTGGTTTGTAAACAATTATGGGTAAAAAGCTCACTCCTTTAGTATCAGCGCATTATTCAAATGGAATGTTGATCATCGAATCCTGACAACTTATATTCTGAATTGTTTAATCCGGTTGTCCTACTCTTTGTTCGTAATAAGCAACTAGTCCAAATAGTCCTAGAAACCCTTATTATGCAATAACCATGAAAAGCACAACAACATGAAGATCAAAGATAAGTAGGCTTGTACAATACCATTGGCAAATCACCGATACTCGACACAAGTTCACAATCTCTACACAATAAGCACTCGCAAATAGTCTATGCAAATCATGCTCGGTGCCTAAAGAAAAGACTTTTCAAATCGAATTATCTAGCCTAGAAATATGAAGGGTAATAATCAACCTAGTTTGCAACCTAGATAAAGTCAAGATCAATCAATGATAATATAAAGCACAAGAGATTCTGAAACAATCCTGAAATTAAACTTAGAACATAAGCGTTTGAATTCCACAACAAACCTTGAACAATGGCTTCAACCTTAGAAGTGAACTATGATGAATTTAGCTAGACATAGCCATAGAAAGCAATGAATATTAATGAATGATGATGGGAAAACAAACCAAGAGAGGTGAGCGAATGATGGAACAAAGGTGAAGCTTTCTCTGGCTGTTGCTGAATTTCTACGTAAAGAATGAATGCTAAAACCTAATTTTCTAAACCTTATATAGTCTCTAATAAAAAGGAACTAAAATAAATGAAAACAAAATAAAGATGTGGAAATAACTAATAAAATATCGGAATAAAATCTTCGAATCTAGGCATTCCGTGTCCGCGTCACGACCGTGACATAGTGGTCACGATCGTGATATTGGTCCAGTTCATCCTCTCTTCATTGGTCACGATCGTGACAGAGTCTCTCGATCGTGACATCTCATCTGCGACTTAGTCTCGATCGTGACATCTCTGTCTCGGTCGTGGCTGTCTTGTCTGAGGCTGAATCTCGGTCGTGAACCTCCATCTCGGTCGTGACTTCTGCACCTGAGACGAACTTCTGGCTTCTACAAGCGTCGAGGCAGCTCGCCTTTGCCTCTCGGCTTCTCCTGGGGTGTATGCGTGGCATACTTCATCTAGCTCCATCCCGAATGCACTAAAAGTAAGCACAAGTAGGATCTCCATAATAAAACCACTAAAAACTCTTACGAGAACCCGGTAATCCATAAATGAACTCCAAACCGGATTCCGGGCATACCACTCGTTAAGCACCGAAACACCACTAAACCTAGTCTAATAGTCGCTAGTTAACACCATATAACAAGCTCCGATCAAACTTCCCCACACTTAAACCTTGCTCTTCCTCGAGTAAGCAAAATGAAACTCACTCCTCCTATAAGCACAAAGGTTTGCAGTAAGCGTAGGGAGAGTCTGCTAGCGACTATACTCCGAAGTCCAAGTGTAAACAAGCACTATCCTAACTCCAATCTATCTCCTTATCTCTCCAAGATGACCTACCCAAATCCCTCCTTATGTCTCCACTTCATATGTCACCACTCCATGATAATAACCAAATCGAACCAAGTGATGCGCAATAAGCACAAGTGGACTCCTAATATCCTCTAAGGGTAAGGGTATATGCATAATAATGAAGACAAAAATCAAGTCACCCACTCTCTTACACACTTCTTAGACCTCCTCTTCAGTTAATATCCTAAACCACTAATCAATAACATCAAACCATACATCACAACCACCAATCCTAATCAAGAAATCCGCATAGCACAACCATAACAATATGCATCAAACTCCAAGAACATAAATATAATCCTAGAATCTAATACAACCGCCAATAATGTGTAACAAATCTCATGAAATACCAAAAGATGAGCATGTGAAGCATGGATGTCAATAAGCTCAAAATAGAAGAATAAAAGGCCAATTACTAACTTCTTATCCCTCCTTGATGAATCCTAAAACCCGAGACAATACTTCAACTCCATTCTTATGTCTCCAACGCCAATAAAGAATGCAATCAATCTAACCAAGTGGTCAAATAATCACCAATCATGTAATCCCGACTCCCTTTCAGGTTTTCACCAAAATTCTCTAAAGTGGTAGGAACTATATACTCATTTCTTTTTCCTTTTCAGGCACCCACCTTTTCCTTTTTTCCATTTTTACTTGCCTAGTTCTTTTGTTTTTATTTATATATTTATTTATTGATTTTTTTTAGCCCCCCTTTTCGATCCATTCACTTCTTACTCCCCGGTTTTTCTGATTTTTTTCTTTTTTTTAATAAACTAAAAGTTCAAAGAAATATCCTGATACAGACTCGATAGACTCAAAAGAACAAAACATCAGCAAAAGTACTCGAAAGACTAAAAACAACAAAACATCACCAAAAGTTATCACCCAAATAAGTCAACTCCTCTCCCCACACTTGAACCGTGCATTGTCCTCAATGCAGCAAAAGAGGACACAATATATAAAAATGGAAGAGGAAGAAGACACGTGAAATGTTGGGGTGTTGTCTCGGTCATGAGGGTCATGGGGGTATTATGGCCGGCTATGGGATGAGTGGGATGCTATGGAAATTTTCTCTTCTTTTTTTATTGGAGATGTCACGACTGTGACACGTGTAGCTGAGGAAGGCGAACGTCGTTTTTACTCCTCTGATGGCTTCCTACATGCTAGTTCCGCGATTTTTCCTGAAAAAGAAACAAAAACAAAACAAAATAATGGGAGAAAAGTTAGAAGTACTCCCTCGGGTTACCTCCCAATCAGCGCCGTAGTTATCGCCGTGGGACGACGTAGAATAAATCAACCAGCGTCTTTCGGTCCCTTTGGAACCTCCGCTCTCAGAATTTCTTGTATGAACCAGTCTTGGAAAGGTTTGAACCTTAGACCATTCACCTCTCGAAATCTCCACCTTTGCTTCACCTTTTTCTTCTTACTTCCCGCACACTTTGACTCAGCTGGGGGCCATGTACTTGCTTTCTTCTTAACCTGCACAACAGTACTAGCAGGTTTCTCGTCTTGTGCGGTTAGAGAGGTGTGGCTACTGCCCAAAGTAGAATTAGGGAGGCGGTGCACAGCGCCTACGAACATAGTTCGGGGGGTTTAATAACCTTATCAATAGAAAATACCGCGTTATCATTCGGGGGTTGTGTCGTAGCTTCATATATGTTAAAACTGACAACATCCCTGTCAAACTCGAGTGTAAGCGCCCCGGTGTCTAGATCGAACTTAGTTTTGGCTGTCCTCATGAAGGGTCTACCTAGAAGGATAGGTGCAGCCTGCGCACCATGATTCATATCCAGCACATAGAAATCCACAAGAAATACAAGATTATCCACCATAACCAATACATCTTCGACTAAACCATAGACATGTCAGCTAGCTGAATCACAAGCCATGTTTCATTTAGGGGTCCTAGTCCTAGCGACTTGTATAACGAGTAAGGCATAACATTAATAGAAGCACCCAAATCTAACATGGCCCTATCAATCTTAGACTTACCAATAATACAGGGGATACTAACCATACCTGGGTCCGAGCACTTCTTTGCTATCTTCTGCTGGATGGCTGTAGAAACTCTCTCGTTGATCTGCACCTTATGTTTCCCTTTCAGCTTCTAGAAGGTGAAGCTTTCTCTGACTGCTGCTGAATTTCTCTGACATGAGAGATGAGCGAACGATGGAACAAAGGTGAAGCTTTCTCTCACTGCTGCTGAATTTCTACGTAAAGAATGAATGCTAAAACCTAATTTTCTAAACCTTATATAGTCTCTAATAAAAAAGGAATTAAATAAATGAAAACAAATCAAAAGATGTGGAAATAACTAATAAAATATCGGAATAAAATCTTCGAATCTGGGCATTCCGTGTCCACATCACGACCGTGACACAGTGGTCACGATCGTGATATTGGTCCAGTTCATCCGCTCTTCATTGGTCACGATCGTGACAGGGCCTCTCGATCGTGACATCTCATCTGCGGATTATTCTAGATCGTGACATCTCTGTCTCCGTCGTGACTGTCTTGTTTGAGGCTGAATCTCGGTCGTGAGCCTCAATCTTGGTCGTGACTTCTGCACATGAGACGAACTTCTGGCTTCTGCAAGCGTCGAGGCGGCTCGGCATTGCCTCTCGGCTTCTCCTGGGGTGTAGGTGTGGCATACTTTATCTAGCTCCATCCCGAATGCACTATAAGTACGCACAAGCAAGATCTCCATAATAAAACCACTAAAAACGCTTACGAGCACCCCGCTAATCCATAAATGAGCTCCTAACCGGATTCCGGGCATACCATTTGTTAAGCACCTAAACACCACTAAACCTAGTCTAATAGTCGCTAGTTAACACCATATAATAAGCTCCGATCAACTATTCTCACCCCCGTTACTACTATTGGTGATAAGCCCGTCGACATGGTGTACATTGTCTGGAAAGGGAAAAACGAGTGTTTCCTCGTTATGGATTTCGCTCGGGTGATTGGGCAAGACAACTTAACCGGGTACAACAAGGTGTTGAAGAATAACTAGCCAAAGAAAGTTAGGTACATCAAGCAAGTTGTCTTCTGCAATACTATTCCCTTTGTTTTGAAGACCGGCCCCCTCCCGCTCTACAAGAAGTTGCTACACTTCTTCATCACTTGCAACATAATGCCGTGCAACCAGAATCTTGACACAGTGGCCATCGATGACGGATGCCTAATCGAGCATGAAGTAGCTGGTGAGCCAATCAATACAACTGATGCGGATAAATCCAACACTCGCAAGTGCACGTGCCTAGATTCGACTAGCAATCACTCTCGTGCAAGGCTATCCTAAACTAGACCCTTTACGCTTCTTAGAGATCAAATGACAAACAAATCAACTTCCGCTCTCGCGCTCCGCATAATCTATTCAATCATCGATCAACTACGATAGTTAAAATTCCACTAGAGAAATTAGATCACTCTCATGCAAATAATTCTCAAGTTCTCCCTAGGGATCTAACATGAATTGACAAATGTAAACTCAAATAATCAATCCCTAAAATCAAAATCTCCTCTCGGAATCAAATGATAGTAGGATTTCCTATTACAATAGTATTAGGGCAATAAGCATCCTAAGAGAGAATCAAACTTCATTCAAATGATCAATCAACCAAAAATCATCATAAAAACTCATCTACTCCATCATAGGGTTTACCCAACCATGGAAATTGAAGCTTAGCTAGACATGGAGAAGGAAGAAATCAAATTCATTGTAATAAACAACATACCATTCAACTTCAATCCAATCCAAGTTATCCGATCCACAAGCTTTCTCTTAGGGTTTTTAGATCTCCAAAAGTTTTCTAATCCCCAAAAAGGTCTCCCCAAGAGTCCCCAAGAAAAGTTCCTTTTATACCTAGGTTAGAGGAGGAAAAATTAGCCTGACGCGACCCGTAACTCGGCCGAGTCTCAGGCCGAGTTACGTGGACATCATTCTTCTCGGAATGGGACTCAGTGCACGACTCGGTCCACGACTCGGCCGAGTCTCAGGCCGAGTCTCACTCTGCGAAGGTGATGCTTTGGTATTCTGACTCGGGCTACAACTCGGCCGAGTCTCACTCTGCATAGGCTTCACTTCTATCTTCTTTTACTCGTTGCACCACACATTCTTGACCCCGGCCTTGCACATCCAAGTCATCCACATGGGCGTCTCCAAGATATAGTCCACGATCATCAAAGACGCCTCGAATTCATCCTGAAAACACACAACGCAAGGGTTGACTCCGAACACTAGAAATCTAAACGAAAAAGAAACAAACCTATCGAAAATAAAACAAAACCAACCTAATGAGAAGAAATAAACATGCCCTAAACTAGCCTAAATGCAAGTTATCAAATTCCCCCAAACTTGAACTTTGCTTGTCCCAAGCAAATGCACGTCAATGAATCCAAGTAATACACCAAAGAGGTATCTATCCAAGTGACGTATGATTAATAACAACGAAAGATCAAACAGAAAACAAATCTCTTCCTAGCATGCTTCTCAATCAATGACAAGAAAATATTAGTTCCTCAACTCTAGATCTTAGCGGATTAATAGAACATGTCACTCTCACTCATATATGTAGGTATGTGTTTCACTCAATGTTATAACTCAACTTTGAATATTAACTACCATAAGCTTGCAACCAAACCTAGATCTCCACTACTAGGTAGAATGCAAAACACAATCATGAGACATACAAGGGGTTGTAATGGGGCCAAGGTACTCTATAAGGCATGGATGAAATTTTTGGCCATGTGGTGCAAAATCTAGGAGATATGAACTTCATATGAGAACAACACCAACTCAAGTGATATTACAATAAGCACAAATACACAACCCAACCCAAGATCTATCAAATTGTCTATTTGTTGCTCCTTTTCTTCTCTTTCACTTATTTCTCTTTTTTTCATTTTTTTATATATCTTTTTTTTGAAATGATGAAAGAGAAGGGAGCAAATTGGATATAAACAACAAGACAAAACTATATAATCAAACATCGTTAACCACCCCCAACATCTACCATTCCCCTAAGCTTGCCTCACAACCACACCAAGTAAATAGAAGTCCAATCCCCTAGATAGGTAGGATATAAATATAAGCTCGGATTACTTTTGTGGAGCTAACAAAGAAAGGCTATAAGGCTCAAAGGGCTACAAGAGAAGGATATCATCAAGGATAGTCAAGGATAATATGGGCTCATAAAATATAATGTCTCAATCAAATGTGATGCATTTTTAGTCCTATATGCAGTCTCAAAGAGATTTGGAAGCAAGTTCTAGAGATAACAAACAAAGAGAGTTCACTCATGAGAAATAAGAGGACACTGCAAAGTAGTCCATGAAAGGCAAACAAACTCACTAGGACAATTATCTAGAGTTTCGGTTCTAATATATCTTAATCAAAGTCGGCATGCTCAGTTCATTATTCAAAGCGTGATCAATCATGTCATCCTCATAATGCAATTGAAATATCAACAACCAAAGCATACTAAAAAGATTCCTAATCAATACACTATTATAAGAACCCACAAAAGATCATGTCGGGGAAATCGTCAACTAAACACGCAAAAAAGAAAAAAAAGAAAGAAAAAGATCCAACTAATAAAACAAACTACATGCAATGCAAATCGTAGATACTCCCCCAAACTTAAATCCGACATTGTCCCAATGTAAAACGTAAGGAAGAGGAACACTCACGATGGAACTACCCTTGCGGAGGTCGTGGAGGACCGGAATGCCCCATAAACGTGCGAAGCTGGTCAATCTTGTCTTCAAGGGCGGAAACACGGGTGCTCACCAAATCAACCTTGCCATCGAGCAGAGAGACCTGGGTGCGTAGAGAAGAGAACTAGTCGGTCATGTCGCGATGCAAGGAGCTAAGCAAGGCGTGCACATCAGGAGCACTTGCACGTGAACCCGAGGAGGGGGCAGCAGCAACATCAGCCGCCATAGGATCAGCATCCTCCATAGGATCAGCATCCGCAGGTGGACCACTCTGTAGAGATGCATGTGTCGGGTCCGAAGATGCCAATTGGAGCGTTGAAGAAGAGAGATGCGGCCAGGACACGGAAGACGAAGAAGCTGCGTGGAAGAAGGAAATGCCCAATACCACGTAGAATGGTAAGAGTGGAGCATCTTCATGTTCCGGAATAGCGGAACGCCAATGGACGGGGGATGGAGACGATCAGGACGCCGATGCAGTGCAACTCCGAAGTGGCGGGTGAGACGAGTGACCAAACCACCCACGGCGATCACCCCGGATGGTCTATTACCCACGACACTCAAATGGTTCATCAAGAAAGCAGCAGAGTTAATGGGATGACCGAGCAAGGCAGTGCATAAGACAATAACCTCCTTCTTGGTAGCACTATTCTCACCACCATCGCCGCGGGCAAATATAGTGTGGGCCATAAACCGATGAAACACACGAAGCGCGGGGTTGGTGATGCTTGAAGCCTTGGTTGTCCTAGGAGAATAATCACCAGACCCGATTTCCTTCCAGAATGACGCGGGGTTGCAGAAATCAATGCGGGACTCGCCCCTAGGAACGCAGGAATCAGTCACAACTGGGAAACCAAATATCCCACTAATCGCAGCTAAAGTAAGCACACGATCAACGTTCCCAAGCCGAAATGTGCAAAGCCCCGCCTCACAGTCAAGACCTTGAAAAATTTGAGCTTCAAGGGTACTCAGAAACTCAAGCGTGAGACCCGTATATGTAGGTTCCTGAAGCTGAAGGAAAGTCGTCCAACCTAAACGCTCGGCAAGCCACTCAACATCGGTCCGTATTCCCAAGGTATCAAGCAGCTCAAAGTCTAAATAGCGAGACGGGACCAAGCTCCGCGTCCTGATACGCTCAAAAGCCTTGACGTGTTCGGGCTTGAGAAAATGAATGCCGTAAGATGCAGGAGAATCGTCGCGCGGTGGAGGAGACGGAACACGAGAAGAAGAAGAAGAAGGAGCCGGTCGTTTCTGGCGTTTAGGACCCATTAAAGCACCTGCGATAAGAATAGGAAATACAACACCAATGCAAGACAGAGCAATGTCACATAAGTGCATGAATAATCCCGCCAAAGGCCTAATCAATAATCTAGCATGAATAATCCCGCCAAGGGCCTAATCAAGACAATCTAGCATGATTCCCGCCAAGGGCCTAATCAAGACAATCTAGCATGAATCCC
Organism: Phyllobates terribilis; assembly: GCF_046119375.1. Lineage (NCBI taxonomy): Eukaryota > Metazoa > Chordata > Amphibia > Anura > Dendrobatidae > Phyllobates > Phyllobates terribilis. The sequence continues at coordinate 19,721 of NW_027366161.1, forward strand.
GCCAAGGGCCTAAGCAACAATTCAATTAATTCAAGAAGCATTGTGTAACAAAAACAAGAAAAACGACATAATAGGAAAACTATTAAGCGAATTTCTCGAAAAAATGAAATCAAACAACACTTACAAGAAATATCAATGTACATGCTTAATTCCCAATCAAAATTTCCAATCATGATAACACCATTCCAAATCCGCAAATCATTAGAACAACAATCTAAATCCTCTAATTATCAACCAAGAGTAAGAGAAGTAGAATACCTAAAAACCCAAATTACAAAAATTAGGGCTAAATTAGTGGGATTTGAAGACCAAATTGGTTCAGATTAGGGAATTAGACCTATGTGGTTGTGCAGAGACGAGGGGCGACGGCCTAGCAGAGAAATAGGGGGGTTGGGCTGGGCGGTGGTCGGAGTAGCAGGCGGTGGTTTGGGAGGTGTGGTGGCGCGCAGAGGAGAAGAGACGAACAAGGAAGGAGGCTAGCGGTGGTCTGGGAGGTGCGGTGGCGCGCAGAGGAGAAGAGACGAACAGGGATGCTGGCGGTCGAACAGAGGGTTGAAGGAGAAGGACGGAAGGGCGAGTCCGAGGGAATTAGGGGAATTAGGGCCGGAGCAGCACTGAAGGAATTAGGGCGGAAGGGAGAGTCTGAGGGAGCAGCGCTGAGGGAATTAGGGCCGGCTCGGGAGAGAAGACGAAGTGGGAGGATAGAAAAAAAAATTATAATCGAACAGCGGCCCAGAGTGAGACTCAGCCCGAGACTCGGCCGAGTCTCAGACCGTGTCTCAGCCGGCAGAGAAAAGGAGAGGCAGCCGCAGAGTGGGACTCGGTCCAGGACTCGGCCGAGTTCCGTTCTGCGCAAAATTTTCTCGTCGAGCTTATTGGCGCACCTTGTTTATTGAAATGAAAGAATACAATACCTGACCCGATGGGTTGCCTCCCACCTAGCGCTTAGTTTAGGTCAGTAGCTTGACCATCCGTCGTCTTCTAAGAATTTGGATCGAGGAGAGCGACGAACGCAAACTCCTCAATCGGCCTATTGGTGACATACCTCTTAAGCCGTTGTCCATTAGCCTTAAAGACTTCCCCTTTATCATTACATAGTTCCACGGCTCCATGAGGAAACACCTTCCGAACTTTAAATGGGCCACTCCACTGAGACTTAAGCTTACCAGGAAAAAGCCTTAATCTCGAATTGAATAGCAAGACAAGATCACCTTCATGAAATTCCTTCAGAATGATGTGAGCGTCATGCCATTTTTTTGTTCTCTCTTTATAGATCTTGGCATTTTCATAAGCATTCAACCTCAATTCTTCAAGCTCTTGTAGCTGAAACATTCTCTTTTCGCCAGCTGCCTTCATATCATAATTGAACAACTTGATCGCCCAATACGCTTTATGCTCAAGTTCCACGGGCAAATGACATGATTTCCCATAGATCAAACGGTAAGGTGTCGTGCCAATGGGGGTCTTGAATGCCGTTCTATATGCCCAAAGAGCATCATCGAGCTTCATTTCCCAATCCTTGCGAGACCCGGACACCGTCTTCTCTAATATAGCCTTAATCTCCCTGTTAGAGACCTCAACTTGTCCACTAGTTTGTGGATGATATGGGGTTGCTATCCGATGGGTGACACCATATTTTCTCAACAAGCCCTCAAACTTCTTTTCAATGAAATGAGATCCACCGTCACTAATTATAACTCTTGGAATGCCAAACCTCGGAAAGATCACCTTATTAAGGAACCTGGAAACCACTCTAGAGTCGTTTGTCGGTGAAGCAACGGCCTCAACCCATTTGGACACATAATCCACCGCCACAAGGATGTACTTGTTAGAGCTGGACGGAGGAAAAGGGCCCATGAAATCGATCCCCCATACATCAAAGATTTCGACCTCCTGAATATTATTAAGAGGCATCTCATTTCTTCTAGAAATATTGCCGGTACGCTGACACGCATCACAAGAAGCAATAAAGCGGTGCACATCTCTAAACATCGAAGGCCAATAGAGAGCAGAATTTAGAATCTTGGAGGTAGTCTTAGATGAGCTAGCATGACCGCCGCATGGTAGAGAGTGACAATGAGCAATAACACTTTCCACTTCCTCCTCCGGAATACATCTTCTAATCACCCCATCCGCACACCTTTTGAACAATAATGGCTCATCCCAATAGTAGTGCCGAACATCAGACATGAATTTCTTCTTCTGTTAAAAGGACATCTTGGGAGGTAACTCGTTGCAAACCAAGTAATTGGCAAAATCAGCATACCATGGCAACTTAGAATTTGCAAGAGCCAATATCTCATCAGTGATTTAGAATAAATGATCGTCGGGAAATGAGTCATCGATAGGAGGCTCATCCTTAGTACTCTTCAACTGTTCGGGAGTCAATCTAGAGAGGTGATCAGCAACCAAATTCACTGAACCTTTCTTATCTCGAATTTCCAAGTCAAACTCTTGAAGAAGAAGAATCCAACGAATTAGTCTTGGTTTTGCCTCCTTCTTGCTCAAGAGATACCTGATAGCAGCATGGTCGGTGTAGACAATGACTTTGGGACCAACCAAATAAGACCTGAACTTCTCAAAAGCAAACACTATAGCAAGCAACTCCTTTTCTGTGGTGGCATAATTCATCTGAGCTCCATCAAGAGTTCTACTAGCATAGTAGATAGCGTGAAGCTTCTTATCCTTCCTTTGGCCAAGAACAGCCCCTATATCATGATCACTTGCATCGCACATCAGCTCAAATGGGAGATCCCAATCAGGAGGTTGCATTATAGGAGCCGAAATCAAAGCCTCCTTCAACCTGCAAAAAGCATCAAAACATTCTTCCGAAAACTCAAAGGAAACATCCTTCAAAAGTAGGTTATTGAGAGGTTTTGAAATCTTGGAAAAATCCTTAATGAATCTCCGATAGAACCCCGCATGCCCAAGAAAACTTCTCACACCCTTGACCGACGTTGGAGGTGGCATCTTCTCCATGATCTCAATCTTGGCCTTGTCGACCTCGATTCCTCGGTTAGAAACCAAGTGCCCTAACACAATCCCTTCATTTACCATAAAATGACATTTTTCCCAATTCAAGACAAGGTTTACCTCTTCACACCGTTGTAGAACTCGGGACAAGTTAGACAAGCAAGTATCAAAAGAAGTACCATAAACAGAGAAATCATCCATAAACACCTCCATAATATCCTCAATAAAATCAGAAAATATAGCCATCATGCATCTTTGAAAGGTACCCGGCGCATTACATAGACCAAAAGGCATCCTCCTATAGGCAAAAGTGCCATAGGGGCATGTGAATGTGGTCTTCTCTTGATCATCCGGATGGATAGGAATTTGGAAAAATCCACTATAACCATCCAAATAACAAAAGTACGAATGTTTAGATAACCTTTCAAGCATTTGATCAATGAATGGAAGTGGAAAATGATCTTTCCTAGTGGCCTTGTTCAATTTCCTATAGTTAATGCACATTCTCCAACCGGTAACGGTTCTAGTGGGAATCAATTCATTCTTATCATTTTTTACAACAGTCATTCCCCCTTTCTTAGGCACAACATGAACAGAACTAACCCATGCACTATCAGAAATAGGATAAATAATGCCAGCATCAAGTAATTTAAGCACTTCTTTTTTCACTACTTCTTTCATGATAGGATTAAGTCTTCTTTGATGCTCAATTGTGGGTTTATGGTCATCTTCCATTAATATCCTAGGCATGCACATGGAGGGACTAATTCCTTTTAGATCATCAATCGAATATCTTATGGCTTTCCTATGCAATCGAAGTTCATGCAATAATTTCTCAATTTCAGAATCACTTAGACTAGCATTAATAATCACGGGATAAGTAGAATTAGGTCCAAGGAACTCATACCTCAAATTAGATGGAAGTGCCTTCAACTCCACCTTTGGTGCCTCTTGGGTCTCCTCCAACAAGGGGGAAACGTCCTCACTAGATAAAATCTCAACAATAGTCTCAGGCATCTCTATAGTAGACTCCAAATCTAAGAGCACATCAGCAAGTAGCTCTAGATTGTCAGCTGGAATCACACTCTTAGTCAAACAGTACTCCAATGGGTCATCAATCACAATAGCCATCAAGGATTCTTGGGTTTCCTTTTCAACCACATCCAAGCTAGAAACATCATCCTCAAAAACAGGTTGCTTAACGGCCTTAGGGAAGTTGAATTCAATTTTCTCGTCCCCGATTTGGAAGGAGAGAACACCTTGCTTCACGTCTATAAGAGCACCTGCGGTGGCTAAGAAGAGCCGTCCCACCAATATAGGAATAGGAGAATCGGCAGGAATATCAAGGACAATGAAGTCGATCGGTATGTAGAACTTGTCGATCTGGATTAGAATGTCTTCCAAAATACCAATCGGACGAGTCGTAGATCTATCAGTCATAAGCAAAGTCATCCTCACCGGTCTAGGTTCTCCGAGATCAAGCTCCCTACATATGGAAAGAGGAATGATGCTCACATTAGCACCCAAATCACACAAAGTGTTGTACGTACTCTTCCCTATCACCATAGGAACACTAAAGCTGCCCGAATCTTCAAGCTTAGGTGGCAACTTGTTTTGGATGAGAGTACTACATTCTTGACTCAAAGCAACGGTGTGATAATCATCAAGGCTTCTCTTGTTGGATAGAATCTCCTTCAAGAACTTCACATAGGTAGGCATTTGCTTGAGAGCTTCGGTGAAGGGAATGGTGATGCAAAGTTTCTTCAACACCTCCACAAATTTGCCAAATTGGTGATCTAGCTGGGCGTGAGCTCTTCTTTGTGGGAAAGGAAGAGGAGGCTTGAATGGTGGTGGTGGCACATACTTGGGCACTTCCTTTTGTTCTTTCTCTTGGACCACAACCTCTTCGGAGTCTTCAATAGCTTCTCCCTTCTGCTTAAGATCCACCACCTTAGGATCCTCGAGTTGTCTCCCACTCCTCAAGGACACAGCATTGATTTGCCCTTTTGGATTGGCCTCGGTTTGGCATGGAAGGTGACCTTGGGGTCTAGGAACATTCTTTGCATATTGAGCATGCAAACTATCATGGCCCTCCAACTTCTTGTTAATGTTCTGAAGCTCCTTCATTATCAGTTGAAGAGTAGACTCATCAGATGGTTGAGAACGCTCTTGGTTTTGAGGTGGAGGGGGGCGTTGTTGGAAACCGGGAGGTTGTCTAGGAGCATTCTGATTTCCCCTCCAAGCTTGGTTTTGATTCCTCCAACCGGAGTTATAGGAATTTGAATATTGATCATTCCTAGGACCCCGATTGAAGTTGTTCATGTAATTGGCCTCTTCTTCTTGGGGAGCATCTTGAGAAGCATAAATTTGGCAAGATGATATGCTATGATCACCTCCCCCACAAAACTGGCAAACCACATTCGAGACAACTTGAGAAGGACCTCCCTCCTTCTTACCCTGAGACCTGCTCATCTGTAACTTCAACTGCTTAATCTCATGAGCCATAGCTTCCATTCTGGCTTGTTGGCAAATCTCATCATCACCCTCGTAGAGACCACCCGTTCTCTTAGAAGTAGGAATAGAACGAACATCATTATAATAATGAGTGTGTTGGGCAATTTCCTCAATCTTCTCCCAAGCTTCATCAATATGCATCTTCATGATAGTACCTCCAGATGAGGCATCAATGAGCAGCCTATTAGTATTGTCCACGGCATTGTAGAAGGTGTGCAGCAACACCCACTTATCTTGTCCATGATGAGGACAATACAGCAAAAGTTCTTTAAAACGCTCCCAACCTTCATACAGTGATTCCCCATCCTTCATCTGAAATGAACTGATCTGATTCCTCATCTCTGCGGTCTTCTTTGGTGGGAAATACTTGGTTAGGAATGCTTTAGCTAGCCCATCCCAAGTATTGATAGTGCCTTGAGGCAAAGCCTGGAACCATGCTTTAGCTCGACCTCTAAGGGAGAATGAAAAAGCACGCAAATAAAGCGCATCCTCAGAGACATCATAAATCTTCACCGTATCCATAAGTTCCAAGAAAGTGTTGAGATGTTGGTGAGGATTCTCGGACGGTAGGCCTCCAAATTGATTTTGCTGAACCATATTAATCAGAGATGGCTTCAGCTCAAAGTTACGAGCAGCTACTGAAGGCCGGACTACACCAGATGTGGGTCCTTGGTGACGAGGCAGCACATAGTCACCCAAAGTTAGCGGCTCTGGAGGATTATTTTGCACTTGAAGCTGCTCCAGTTGGTGTTGTAGATCCGCCAATTGTTGTTGTTGGCGAGCCATCAACTCTTGTTGTTCCTCCATAGCTCGGGCTCTAGTCTCTCTTTGCTCTCTTAACCCTCTATGAAGAGCACGCTCGGGCTCAGGTTCGTAGTCGCATAGTGTACCACTGCTCAGAGCTCTTCGCATCAGCTAGGAGAACAAATCTGAAACCAAAGACACAAGAAACAAAATCAAAAACAAAATGAGACTTAATCTATTGGTTGCTCAAATCAACCAATACTAGCGATAGTCCCTGGCAACGGCGCCAAAAACTTGATGCAAATAAATCCAACACTCGCAAGCGAACGAGTTTGGTTATAGTATCAAGGTGTCGAACACAAGGACTATGTAGTATCAATTGTAATGCCAACTAATAGACTAAGCCAAAGATCACGGAGTGAATAGTTTATGACCGAATTCAAACTAACAAGTAACACGAAGTTATCAATAGAGAAAGACTTCCAAGGTTAGGATCCCCACTATGATGTTTCAATGAGATTAAGATGATATATGGTTAACTTCCGAATTGAATGTCGTTCGAAGGACCAACTATCTAATGTCAGCACTACCTCTTCTCAAACGATAAGTGCACGTGCCTAGATTCGACTAGCAATCACTCTCGTGCAAGGCTATCCTAAACTAGACCCTTTACGCTTCTTAGAGATCAAATGACAAACAAATCAACTTCCGCTCTCGCGCTCCGCATAATCTATTCAATCATCGATCAACTACGATAGTTAAAATTCCACTAGAGAAATTAGATCACTCTCATGCAAATAATTCTCAAGTTCTCCCTAGGGATCTAACATGAATTGACAAATGTAAACTCAAATAATCAATCCCTAAAATCAAAATCTCCTCTCGGACTCAAATGATAGTAGGATTTCCTATTACAATAGTATTAGGGCAATAAGCATCCTAAGAGAGAATCAATCTTCATTCAAATGATCAATCAACCAAAAATCATCATAAAAACTCATCTACTCCATCATATGGTTTACCCAACCATGGAAATTGAAGCTTAGCTAGACATGGAGAAGGAAGAAATCAAATTCATTGTAATAAACAACATACCATTCAACTTCAATCCAATCCAAGTTATCCAATCCACAAGCTTTCTCTTAGGCTTTTTAGATCTCCAAAAGTTTTCTAATCCCAAAAAAGGTCTCCCCAAGAGTCCCCAAGAAAAGTTCCTTTTATACCTAGGTTAGAGGAGGAAAAATTAGCCTGACGCGACCCGTAACTCGGCCGAGTCTCAGGCCGAGTTACGTGGACATCATTCTTCTCGGAACGGGACTCAGTGCACGACTCGGTCCACGACTTGGCCGAGTCTCAGGCCGAGTCTCACTCTGCGAAGGTGATGCTTTGGTATTCTGACTCGGGCTACAGCTCGGCCGAGTCTCACTCTGCATAGGCTTCACTTCTATCTTCTTTTACTCGTTGCACCACACATTCTTGACCCCGGCCTTGCACATCCAAGTCATCCACATGGGCGTCTCCAAGATATAGTCCACGATCATCAAAGACGCCTCGAATTCATCCTGAAAACACACAACGCAAGGGTAGACTCCGAACACTAGAAATCTAAACGAAAAAGAAACAAACCTATCGAAAATAAAACAAAACCAACCTAATGAGAAGAAATAAACATGCCCTAAACTAGCCTAAATGCAAGTTATCAACAACTCTAATTATGTTTACACATGATGACTTGTCACGCTTCTACTTCCCATCATCTCCCTTTCCCCATATAATCAAGAAGTTGATGATTAAGGCGGAGATTTAAGAGCCAGCTAGAGAGACGGTATTTGATTTTGTGTTGTCTTGCGAGGTTGTGTCCAAATTGATAGCTTTAAGGAAAGCCAAATCCACAGTGATAGAGGAGAAGCCACATCAGCCCAAGGGTCTCACTTATAGGTATGAGCCAGAAACAATTGCACATGCCCTCTACCGAATTGAGACAGCTATTCAAGCTCAATGTGAGGTGATGCAGGGGAAGTTCAATGGTCTGGACTCTCACTTGGAGAAGATGGTTGAACTTCTGGAGTCGCTGGTGAAGGTTTTGGGAGGTCGGTGATTTGAATTGATGTTTTTATTGTGCTTTATGTTTTTTTGCTGCCAAGTTGATAGAACTGCTAGGATTTCTGCTACTAAATGGTGTAATGATATTATGATGATATAGTATGACTTTTCGTGATTAGAGTCTTGTGCTTCCTTCTTGGTTACAGTACAGCTTGACTGGTCCTACTGATTTTTGTGCTTATTTGTTGAGTGGATCTTGTTTGTGCATCTTTCTATAGTTCCCTCTGTAGAATTAAGCTTGATATTTTTTGCTGATGTCAAAAGGGTGAAGTGAACAGGTGCATACACTATTTTGGAACTTGAGATGTGAATTAGACCTGTCTTGGTCTAAGGGTGAACAAAGGTAATTTGGTAAGTGTTCTTTAGTTTAAGTATACTGCTTTTATGCTTAACAATCTATATTGATCGAGCTAAATGTACCTTGAGCTTAACTAAGTACGTATGTAGTGTTTAGTCTTGTATATATTTGTCGTCGTTATAAAGGGGGAAATTGTTGACATGTCATGCTCGAGGAGTTTTAGGTCTAGCTTGAAGACAAAAGATCAAGCTTAACCAATTATAGGTCGAGCTAGAGTCTAGCGGAAAAAGCTGAGTCTTGTGAACACGATAATAAGCAGTAAGAGGATCGCGCTGAGAAGCGAGAGGATCACGCTGCGTAATAAAAGAAGTAAAGAAAGTGAAAAAGATCCAGAGATCAACGTTAAACACGTGAGAGGACTCAAGTTTCTTACTTGAAGTGTGCTAAGTGTTTACCCATAGAAGGAAGGTAGGTAAGCTAGAGCTGAAGTTGGAAAAGGACAACTAGAAGGTTGTTAGAGTCTCCAACTGCAGGAAAGCGCAAACCTAGGGATCACTGACATGGAAAAACACGAAGCCCATGGATTGTTGACGTGGATAGCGGGATCATCAAGAAAAGAAACACAAAGAGCACCGATCACACTTATAAAGAAGCACACTTTCACGGATTGCTAATTTGGCTTGTTTCTTGAACAATAAGCTATATAGTCGTGCTAAATTGAAATTAGTTCAAGCTTATATAATAGCTTATGAATAGTGAATGTTAGGATTATCCTTCACATCCACATTGCATAGAATTCACTAAGCTTGAGAGTAGTTCTTACTTACTTAGTGCATGAGAGAGTTGCTTTGTTGTTTGAGAGTTGAGGTTTAGAGAGAAAGTGAGAGAAAATACTAGAGACCTAGAGAGTGTTGTTCTTCACTTTGTAAAGTTACCTCGCCAATCAATAAAAGAATAGTTGTGAGTTTTATCCCGGACTTGCTAGAAGTTTAGGGTTCTCACTTTTGGAAAATCTTTGCAACACACTTAAGCTTTTATTGTTTATTCTTCCTTTCCGCATTTTAGCACGTAAGCTCCATATAGCTTATAGCGCTACTTGGAAGATACACGATCCAACAGATTTCTTACCCTGATTTTTTTAATGTAGTTCACTATCTTAAAATCCTGGTTCAAAATTTTTTTTATAGAACTTCCAGGGTTCTATGTTCCGGGTTCGTACATTTTTTCATGTAAGTTCATCGAGTTTTTTTCTATGTTCACTCACTTTTTTTTTACAAACTTATGCGATTTTGAAAGTCTTTGAATGATTTTTCTTGTGGTTCATCAGTTTTTAAATTGTATGCTCACTTTTATACTGCAAAGTTCATGAATTCTATTTTCCGGGTTTGTATATCTTTTCATGTAACTTCATCGGGGGTTTTCTAGGTTTATTCAATTTTTTGACAAATTTTATGACATTTTGAAGTCTTGTGGTTCATGAGTTGTAAGTGTTACATTCTTGAGTTTTATATCGTAAGTTCATGAATTTTATATTCGGGGTTTGTAACTTTTTTTGTATGTTCATCGCGTTTTTTTCATGTTCACTCCCTGTTTATGAACATGTGGTATATATATCTCGTACCTCTAGTGTAAAGTTTCTAAGCCTCTAGTGAATTTTTTTCATACCTCTATTCATAAGCATTTGAGCCTCGAATTTAAAGTTTATAAACTATCAATAATATTTTATGCTAATTTATTTATACAGTTCCTTAATCGTATAATACAAGTTCACAATGTTTTTTATAGAAGTTCAATAAACGTATTATAGAAGTTCGTTCATAGTTCTCAAAATAAAAGATGATTCAAAAGTCCAAAAATGATGAACATCTATTCAAAAGCTTGTGAATCTCGAATTTACAGTTTATGAACTGTAAATTATTTTTTTGTTGATTTTTAATACAGTTCACTAATCTTATATTTCAAATTCACTATTTTTCTATAAGAGTTCAAGAAACATATTCTAAAAATTCATTCATAGTGCTCAAAACAAAACAAAAATCAACAAACCTATACGAGTACATTGTTGGACCTGTAATAATAAGCCACTAAACCTGTGCAATTACATTATTGAACCGGTTCTAATAAACCATTGAACTTGTAGTGATAAATTTAGTGATCTTCCTATATACACAATTAGTGAACCTTTAGTAAGGAATTGGCGAATTTTATTTAAAAAGTTAGTGAACCTCTAGTAAAAAATTAGTGAATCCGTGTTAAGATTTAGTATGTATCTAAAATATAGTTCATGTACCATAAAGGAACAAGTTAATTATGTGAGTTTTGTGTGTGAATTTGAGTTTTAGCGTTCATGCATTAATTATATATTTTGGATTTTGTATGTTTTTTCATGTAAGTTTATTGAGTTTTTTCTAAGTTCATTCCCTTGTTTTACAAATTTATGAGATTTTGAAAGTGTTTGAAAGATTATTCTTATGGTCATGAGTGTTAAATATAAAGTTCTTGAGTTTTATAGAACAAGTTCATGAACTCTATATTCAGGCATTCATAAGTTTTTTCATGTATCTCCATCTGGATTTTTTTTTCTAGGTTTACCAACTGCTTATGAATCTGACGTATATATATCTTGTACCTCTACTGTAAAGTTTTTGAACCTTTTTGTACCTCGGTTCAAAAGCTTGTAAATCTCGTATTTACAATTTATGAACCGTAAATGACTTTTTAATACAGTTCACTAATTTTATAATACAGGTTCACAATTTTTTTTAAGAAGTTCAACAAATATATTTTATTCGTTCATAGTGGTAGAAAACAAACAGATTAATTTGTTTTTAGTTGTCGCTAGATTATTAGGTTATTCTTGTAAGTTCATAATTGCAAGTTCATCGGTTTTACTTCGCAAGTCGGTGAATTTTTAGTTTGAAGTTTATCATTGTTAATTTTTTCATAGCATGTATTCATAGTTAATCACTTTTCATTTTTCCATAAATTACTTATATCATGTGTGAAAAAACACCACTCTTTCATTTAAACTTATACGCTTAGGTTTTTAGTATTTACAATAAGCCAGATTCGCATTTGCCATTAACTAATAAAGAAACTCAGTCGCAAAGGATTTAATGCAATCACAGTAAGAACTAATATGGGGATTGGAGTGTTCATATAGAGTTAGTACACATTCTAAAATGAACAGCAACAGAACCAAAAGATCTTACAAGCCTCTGGATGATCAAAAGCCTCATCATCAGCAAAAGATTAATTATACACAAGCTCCTTGTTAACAACCTGAAACCATGATTGTAGAACTTCATCCTTCTATCTGAACTTGTATTCCAGAACAAACCCTCAAATAAAAGCCATGGCTATCAATACCAATGAGATGCCTCCAGCAACATAATCCACATGATATTAGAAATCGGTGTAGGAATTTGTGGGTGTTATAATCTTGGACAACTTGCTCAAATCGTGTAAGATCACTTTCCGAATAAAGTATTTCGACCCTATACAATGTACGGGTTTCACGAAATCTCTGTTGGGATAATTCAAGAAAAAACAATCTGTTTCAGGTACTAGAAGACATATCTTGAATGTAGAGAGAATGTATATATTTTTGTAACTTTGTAAGTGACACCAGGCACGCTATTTATAGAGATAGCAATACGATGCAGTTATGGCGGTCATAGGCGGTTTAGCGGTTACATTCTGTCAATTAACCTAATCTGGAATTAGTTCTTTTACAGGAAAATCAGTTAATTACGTTAGCAGGGGCTCCGCCCCTTGAACCCTGCGAGGGGCTCTTTCTCTTGAACCGCGCAAGGGGCTCCGCCCCTTGACCCTTGCTTCGTATTCGCGGTCGATAACTCGTTAGACCAATAAGTGTACACTCCGCACTACCCTAACTTGTTTCCGAGCCTAAAGTGAAATCGCATCGGCCTCTTGTAGATCGCATTACTACTAAAAAGTATCGATGACACTAAAATCACCAACATATCCCCCCCTCCATTTTAGTGTAATCCTTGATCGACTCGGTATATATAATAATAGATACAAGTGTATAATCACAAACATAACGATCAAACAAATGCGTAAATGAAAATGTCTTGTGATTGAATTTTCATCTTAGTACAATACACATTCCAAATACTCGAGAATCGGAGTGTCGTAACGATTGAACTAGTCAACCCATTTGAATACCTGAAGATATTATACACATAAGTTTCTACAACACTTTACTATTCATACTTGACATTTTACAAGCCATGTGTCCTTATCCATTAATAAGCATATATGAAGCCAAGTCCAAGCTTCTTGAAGCGGAAAAACTTCATGCTCACATAGGTGGTCCTTTTAGTCTTGCACCTGCATTTGCAATTTTTCAAAAGAACCATTAAGAAGATATACTTCAACCTAACCATCACTTGCAGGTCTGAGCACATACCTTGGGAAGATAAACACATGTGCTCCAATCTCTAACTATGATCTTTCCACATTGAATTCTGCTTCTAACGTTGTATTAGAAGGGAATTGAGTATAACATATTAGTAGATTTAGATGCACTTTAATCCCATCCCAATTACCGACTTACTCACTAAGTCCCTAGCTAACTCCTTCGTCAAGTGGTCAGCAAAATTTCGTTGAGATGGAACAAACTCAAGGGATATCACCCCATTCATGATTAATTCTCTAATCATACTATGTCTAACAACCAAGTGTCTAGACTTGACATTGCACATTTGACTATAAGCTTTAGCCATTGTGGTAGCACTATCACAACGGACAGAAATCCGTGATATCGGTTTAGGCCATATTGGAATCTCATATACTAAGTTTCTTAGCAATTCCGCTTCTTTACCAGCAACGGCTAATGCTACAAAGTCATATTCCATTGTGGAACTAGATATACATGTTTTCTTTTTGGAAGCCCATGAAATGGAACCTCCCCCAAGAAAGAACACCATCCACTTGTAGAAGATGAATCTTCAACATTATTTATCCAACTAGCATCCAAATAACCCTCTAATACTGAAGGAAATCCCACATATGATAAACCATAATTCATAGTACCCTTCAAGTACTTGAATACCCTTGTTATTGCATGCCAATGATGTCTACTAGGATTACTAGTAAATCAACTTAATTTACCAACTGCATAAGCAATATCTGGTCTAGTGCTCGTCATAGCATACATCAAACAGCCTATAGCTTTTGAGTATTCGAGTTAATCCACAGGTTTACTTGTATTTGGCATAATCTTTTCTTCCAGATACATGGGAGTATTTACCAAGAACAATCTTCATGATTAAACTTCGTGAGTATTTTCTCAATGTAGTGAGATTGTGTAATTACAATCCATTTATTCTCCCGTTTAATCTTAATACCAAGAATATCGTCCGCTTCTCCCATATCCTTCATGGAGAAAATTGATGACAGAAAACTCTTGGTTATATCAACATGACTTTGGTCAGTGCCAAAACTTAACATGTCATCAAAATATAGAGAAATGATAACACCTCTACTAGATGCATCAAATTTTCTATATACACATTTGTCAACTTGGTTTAGAATGAAACCACTAGACAAAACAAACTCATCAAACTTTTGATGCCACTATTTTGGTGCTTGTTTCAGCCCATACAATGACTTAATTAGCTCACATACCTTATGTTCATTACCAGACATTACAAATCCTTCTGGTTGCTTCATATACACTTTTTCTTCCAAATCACACCCTTTTTAGAAATGTTGTTTTAACATCCATTTGATGGATCACTAGATTGTGAATAGTCGCCAAGGGAATTAACAAGCTAATAGTAGTGATACGAGTAACTGGAGCGTAGGTATCGAAGTAATCGATCCCTTGCCTTTGTCTAAAGCCTTGGATAACCAATCGAGCTTTAAACTTGTCAATTGTACCATTGAATTTCATCTTCCAACCTGGTGATAAATCAGACAATACCCAAGTATTATTTTTCTTGATAGAGTCAATCTCATCATCAATTGCTTCGTTCCAAAAAGCATAATCTTGAGATTTAATAGCTTTCATATGTTCTTGGATCCTCCTGTATACTATAGCATTAAGAGTATTGAGATTCAATCTGATCCTTTGATCCCTCAAATAAATATAGTTGAAAATCAAAACCATAAGATTTAGGTATTCTAGCTCTTTTACTTTTACAGAGTTCATGTGTCTCACTTGGTACATCATTTGAAATATCGTCCTTAGAGATTCATCCGAATTTGGTATAGTGTACCTTGGTCTAGGTATTGAAGAGAAGTGATTCTCATCAAAACTTAGAATCTCTTAATTCTATAATTGTGTTAATAGAAACCGAATCATTAGGTTCCATAACATAAAACCTATTATCCTTGGAATGCTCAGCATATCCAACAAAGATGCAATCAATACCCTTTTCATCCAAGGTTTTCCTTTTAGGGTCCGGGAGTCTAACCACGACCCTACACCCCCAAACTCGCAAAAATGTCAAGTTGGGTCGTTTCTTATACAAAACTTCATATGGGATAGTCTTGTTGCTTTTATTAGGAACCCTATTTAATAAATAGTAAGTTGTTAACATGACTTCTCTACAAAACCCTTCACTCAAACCAGAGTAAGATAACATGACATTCACCATTTCTGTAAGAGCTCTATTTTTCCTTTCAACCACACCATTCTGTTGTGGTTTATAAGGATCCGTAGTTCCATGAATGATTCCTACGAATTGGAAAAATTCAGGATCAAATATTCACCACCTCTATCTGTGAGTAAGGTTTTAATCAAGTCATTCTGTTGAAATTTAACTTCAGTTTTATAAATTATGAATTTATCTAAGACTTAATCCTTTGTATTGCAAGAAATAAACGTAGCAAAACCTAGATGCATCATCTATAAAAGTGATAACATACTTTTTGTTTCATAAGGATGGAGTTGCATATAAATCACATAAATCACTATGTATTAATTCAAATATGACATATTTCCTTGTTACACTTTGAAAAGGTTGTCTACTGATCTTAGTTAACATGCAAGTATTACACTTTTCTACATTTCCATCAAAACCAATAATTAAATTGTCTTTAGACATTTCAGACATTCTTTTATAATGCACATGTTGTAGACGTGCATGCCATAATGATGAATCAATAACATTTGAAGTAGACATAAATACAGAGCCGGGATCATGAGGAACACCATTCAGATTCATCATAAACATTCCATTATTATAATAACCAAATCCTATAAATAAACCACACTTTGATAAGATATACTTGCCAGATTCAGAAACCTACTTGTAATCAAGGTTATCTAATACAAGACCGGAAATCAAGTTCTTGCGTAATTTAGGAACATATAAAACATTATACAAAGTCATGGATTATCCAGAACTAAATTCTAACACCACATTTCCTTTGCCTTCAACTGGAGCGAAATGATCATCACCCATGTAAAGGACATAACCGACTTCCACTGGTACAAGAGTCTTGAACTAGCAACGATCCTTGCAAACATGTGTTGCAGCGCCAGAATCGATCCACCATGCAATAGCATCAGCCTGCACATAAAATGCTTTAGAAATTGGTGAAACCGAATATTTGATCAAACTATTCAAATCACGTGGTTTTGGGATTGGTCCTTAGACCCCTTTCCCAAACCACTTGCATTTGTGTCGTCGTGCTTCTTGTCAGATCGGCAATCCCTCTTGAAGTGGCCAGTTTTGCCACATTTCCAACACTTTAGTTTTAGTTTCTTGTTGGAACCAAAACTGCCATTGTTGTAAAAAACACTTTTAGATGGGTTCACAATACAGTATATAGAATTCCTCGAGATGTACCAGAGAAAGTGAACAGAAGATATGCACTTCTTTGGTCCAGTGATATTCATAACAGTCATGCTCATTTACCAAATCTCGCATCTGCTACACTAATTGCATTTCTCTTGGAATAAATAATGCGAGTAGCCTTTTTATGTCTCCAAACTATGAGCAAGTCAGGCAAAGAGGACAAGCTAGAGGTACTTGTTCTTAAATATGAACACAATGCTTACCTCATTTTGATTACTACTATTAAACTGTCTTTGATGTGCAGGTAAAGAAAATGATTCTGTATGCGGCAAAACGAGCTGTGGAATTCATCAGTGAATATAGCATGTAACGCCTTGTCCCTTTCTTGCTTCTGTTTCTGAACAATTTTTGTCCTGATATGTCATTAAGTATGCGTTTCTTCTTTGCTTGCTACAGGGAACATGAAAGTAGCAATTCATCTGATTCTAGTCCGAGGATACTGAGTCTGTGGATTCTGAGTCTGAGGACTCTGAGTCAGGCAACTATTGGAATCAGATGAATTGCTTACTTTCATGTTCCCTGTAGTCCACTGATAGTTTCCATGCTCATTAGCAAAACCAAGACCCCAACCTAAGATATGACAAGTTTAAACATCAGGCAACTATTGGATTCACATATGAATAAATACCAATCCTAGCATATCCACAAACAGCTTGAGTACAAGTTTCAGATTAATAAAAGATATGACTGAAACTCGGTTGTCCAACACCGTTAATAATTTTATCTAGGTGCATTAACCTGATTTCAAGGATTTAGCCACCAAAAATCTGGTATTGATTTAAGTAGTTTTCAAGCAATTTGAACAATCTACCAACGGTTCAGATAGTACATAATCCTAATAGCATCAAGATCTATCTGTATTCCTGTTCTAATCATGATAGCTTAAAACCCCAATTCAATAGTTATCAAGCGAAAAACTTAAGAACCGATTAAATAGGAGCAAATGAAGAGATCATCCAAACAAAGAGAGGCAAGAAGACGCATGTCTTGACAACCTAGGTTCGCTGAAATCACTAACCTGGTCGAGGAGAGAAACGATCCCGAGACCGTAGGTTGAAGCGCCAAGACCTGGTGCAAGCACAGAAAATCCTGAGAACATCAACGTCGATGGCTAGGAGAACGGAAAAGATGAAGGATACGCATTCCTAGTGCTGATTCCTGCTGTGACGTCCCTGCAAAGTCTTCTCATGTGTCTTGACCTGTTAAAGCTAACTCTTAAGCTTTCATTGAAGAAGCTCCTATTCTAATTGTAGAAGTGGCAGTGTCGCCTTTCAAAATGGTTATCATTAGATTTAAAACAGTTTATTTTATAGGATATGCATATAGTGCATATCGTATTTGGTATACAATCAGATATATAACATGCTACTACATCAATGAAATCATGAAATATTCTCTTCTTTAAAAACATGTTCATATGTAAGGATAAGGAATGTCCTAAACAAATAACTTATAGAAAGTAATATAAACGGTTTTAGAAAAGACCCAGAAGAGAAAAATGATAAACCAAGGCGTGGAAAGCAAGCTGGCAAAGAAAAATAACTTGGCAATGAGTTTGTCACAACGTTTCTTCTAGAAAATGAACCAAGAACATTTCGAGAAGGCATATCTACATCTTACGCACCTTCATGGAAGGAAGCGGTTAAAAAGTGAAATCGACTTAATCATGCAAAACTATGCATGGAAATTGGTAGAGTTACAACAAGGATGTAAAGCACTTGGGTGCAAATGGATTTTCAAACGCAAGTTAAAAACAGTTGGCTCAGTAGAGAAGCACAATGCTAGGCTTGTGGTGCAAGGATTCTGACAAAAGGAAGGATTGGATTCTTTGACACTTATTCTACATTTTTTAGAATAACTTCAATAAGAATGTTGATAGCTATAACAGCTTTAAAGAACAGAGAAATTCATCAATGGATGTCAAAACAGTTTCTAAACAGAGATTTAGAGGAGAAAATTTACATGAAATAACTTCAAGGCTATATAGTATCTGGACAGAAACACAAAGTTTGTATACTTGTAAATTCCTTATATGGGCTCAAACAAGCTCCGTAACAGTAGCATAAAATATTTGACCATGTAATGATGTCAA
This sequence comes from Phyllobates terribilis, assembly GCF_046119375.1. NCBI lineage: Eukaryota > Metazoa > Chordata > Amphibia > Anura > Dendrobatidae > Phyllobates > Phyllobates terribilis. The sequence goes on from NW_027366161.1 coordinate 38,280, forward strand.
ATGGCTTCACCATCAATGAATGTGACAAATGCATCTACATAAAAGATACTCCCAACAGATACATCTTATTGTGCTTATATATGGATGATATGCGCATCATTGAAAGCAACAATGACATAATCAAATAAATAAATCACATGCTTTGTGAGAAGTTTGATATGAAAGACTTTGATCGTGCAGATGTTATCTTAGGGATCAAAATCACTAGACACTCTAAGGAATTATCTTTTCTCAAATACACTACGTTGAAAAGATTCTTAAGAGTTTCAAGATTCACTCAAATGGGACAGCTAAAACGCATGTGAAACCTAATCTTCACCTAACTAAAAATGAAGGTGAAGGAGTACCACATGTGGAATATGCACGAGTCATTAGTAGTCTAATGTACTTGATCAACTACACAAGACCTGACTTAGAGCACTCAATAAATGTACTAATTAAGTTGCTATACCAGTAATCCAGAACAAACACATTGGAAATGAATAACTAGGGCATTGAACTAGTTATGATACACCAAAACTTATGGGCTGAATTATGTGACACGACCAAAAGTATTGGAGGGATATCGTGATGCCAAATGGATATCCAGCTCTAGAAACTTCAAATCAACAAGTGGATATGTATCCACACTTGGAGGTGCAACATTATCTTGGAAATCTTCCAAAGAAACATCGTTGGCTAGATCTGAATTAAACGCTCTAGATAAAAACGGTGGTAGCAGCTGAATACCTTCATATTTTTTTTTGGAAGATATCTGGATATGGGATAAGCGAGTGCATGCATTAAGTGTACATTGTGATAGCCAATTGGCTATTGCCCGAGCAATGAGTAGCTTATATAATGGAAAGTCTCCTCACATTAGAAGACGTCACAAGACCATTAGACAACTTTTCTCGCATGGTATAATCTCAATAGATTACATTAAATTGGCTGACAACCTAGCGGATCCATTTACTAATGATCTGTCAAGAAAGCAAGTTGTTAAATCGTCAAGAGGAATAGGTCTAAAGCCTATGACTATAGATGAAGGTGATGGATACCCTACCTATCTTACTGGAGATCCCAACATATAGGTTCAAAGGAAAAATTAAATCAAGTTGAATCATGGAGAAGCACTGGGAGACTACAAGACTCAACCCAGTTCTCAAGATGATAATCAGTGCTATGTTAAGGATAAGCTTAGATTTTAATAATTTCATAACCTTTTCTGGAAAAATGTGGGGTATGACAAGATACCCACTATGGTCAATCACCTAAGTGAGTGTGAAATGAGGCCGTTTCTAGGCGAATGTCCAGAGGATGCATTCTCGAAGTTCATTCATGAGTAACCTAGGTTGGTCAAGGTCAAAATTAACACAATTAGAGAACCTAATTCTTCGAGAGGATGAGTGGAATAGTTGTTGTCTAGATTTACATCAGAGCCTGGGTGGTTCAAGATATCACGTTCACCACATGGCCGAGTAAATACGATAGCTATTCACTATTGGGGGTTCAAGGCTGAAAAAATGCTACTATTCCAGATGTAGTGATTCCTCGTTCGTACTTTCAAAAGTCTTTCTTTCGAGTCGTCATATGTTTAGAGTTGTTTCTATTCATGTAGGGAATTGTTGGAATTATTATTCTGCTCATACTTCTGGGCACATTTCCGTTGGGTTTCGGCCATCGGTAGTGCCAGAATAAGGGAGCATTGACTTCGTCTCTGCGAGAACATACTCTTAGTATGTTAATACATTAAAACCGAGTTTCGTTTAGAAATAAGAGCCCAAACATAGGTGGCTTAAAGGGTAACACATGGGTTTTAAGGGTAGAAATGCGAAAGACACATATTCCTAGGTATCCCACAGTGGATGTGGTAGGATCATTTGAAGGGTAGACATACGCACTAATTACTAGTAATATTAAAATATAGTGAAGGTATGGAGAAGACACCTGACCCCACACGCGCGTCCCGGTCTAGTCTGGGTCTTGGGCTTGTGGAATTGGCCTTCGGCCCGCAGAGACATGCTATCTTTTTAGGCCGACCCGGTTATGAAGTTTTGGGATTCATTTAAACAGACTGTGCACCCAGTCATTCGAAGCGGTTACGAGAATCTTTCTTTAATAACCGCCAAGATCCTCTCTAACTGATTATATCACCATGATGTTTTATACTAACTTTTCTGGTGTATTACTCTCCAAGGAACCGAGTCCCTATCAATACACATCAAAAACAATAAAAGTTTCTACCTTTTCGCTCGAGTCTCTAATCACCTCATCCTCTATTTTGTTCATCGGGTCTAAGAATGCGTCGTAGAGTGCTGGTTCGCAAGTTTCGGTTCTGAGTGTAGAACTCCGAAGAAGTTTGCAGTCATATCCTGGGATTTGGAACACCGGTAACCATTTCACTAGTGAGGTGTTTACAGAATTAAGGACAAAATTTCGTACTCACCACTGTAATCCTTGTTCGCTCAGGTAATTTTCGACGTCCTTAATTCTAAATTTATGTTACTTTGTACATTATATTAGATTTCCATTACAGATTTCTACATTAAGTTCTTCAGTATGACTACCACTGAGTACATATTGCACTATATAGCAGTAATTACAAACACAAATTTATCAACGCAGAGAAAAAAAGTTTATAGGTACAAGAATCGTTAAATCTGCTTCAAATGAAGATGCCCACTAGAGGGAAAAAATGTAAATCAAAACTAATAACAGTTCATACACTAGTGATACAATCGAGATTAACAAATTTTCACATAAGACCACTCATGAAGGATTGTAAACGGAGGAATAATAATAAAGAAAATCTTAATATACTATAAAATTGACATTGTTTGGCATCATTAATATCCTCCTTATTGTTTGACATCATTAATCTCTAGAATTCCTATTACTCGGTCCAATTTGTTCGGCCCAATTTGGTTAGTTCAATAGCCCAATCCCTCTTCCTTAGCCTATAAACAGAGGCATTCTCTAGTATGCAAGAATATCTTCCTCTCTTTTGAGAAGTATGCTCTTTAGTTGCCCACATAAGGGATCCTCTACATCAGAAACCCGATTTTCTTCTTAGATCCAAATCAATTTGAGAAGTATGCTCTGTAGTTGCCCACATACGGGATCCTCTACATCAGAAACTCGATTTTCTTCTTAGAATCTAAATCGATTTGAGAAGTATGTCATCAAACTCAACATGAGTTTTGTTTAAATTTCTCCAGTTGCCCTTATTTTCTTTAATCATCTTTTTGGAAATAAGTGTGAAAGAAAAACTTAAATATATCACATAAAATGAAAATTGCATTAGCCTTCTATTCAATTAGGAAAGATAAATAGTAAAATTAAGTAAATTAAGCTTCGCGTCCCTTTGAATTCCAAGATTTCACATAATTCACTTCTTATCCTTTATTACTATGAAATAAAATTCATTTCTTATTCTGAAACCGCATTGAACCTTTGCTCTTTCTATGTTCCGACCCTTATTTGCACAAGTCAAAGCATCACCTCCATTGCTCTATAAATAAATAAATGAACACACACATACAGTCCTATAAGAGAGCCCGTCACCATGAATCTATACATCATATCATATCATAATTATAAAGTTGAGTTTTTTAAGCATATTTCTCAACCCTTATTTTCATTGTTGATCATTTTTGAAATAAATAAGAAAGAAAAACGAAAAAACACTCAAATAAAATAGAAGTTGTATTAACCCTCTACTTGATTATGGAAGATAAATAGTCAAATTAATTAAATTTAACTTCATGTTTCTTTGAATTCCAAGACTCCATGTAATTCATTTCATATCCTTTAGTACAATTAAATATTCTCATTCTCAAAACTGCCTTAAACCTTTTCTCTTTTTATGTTCCTACCCTTCTTTACAGAAGTCAAAGCATAACCTATATCACTCTATAAATACAGAAATGAATGCACGCATGCAGTCCCATAAGAGCGGCCATCACCATGAATCTATACATACGAATAAAAAAATTGAGTGGTTTTATGATTGGGAAAAGATGATCAATATCAAAGAGAAGTCAAACTTAATGTCAATTTATTCCTATAAAATTTTATTCTTCTGCATGTTTTCTTCCATCTTTTCTATTACCTTCAATTCTTAATATGTGTATATAGTTTATTGTCATTTTACGATGTTAGTTAATATAGTGGATGAAATGGAATTTATAACTTTAAAAAATTGGCTCAAATAATAACAACAAAAGGTTACATACCTAATAAAAAAAATGTAATGTACAATAATCCATGGAGTATCACACATGGTCACACAAGTTATGTAATAAAAAAACTTCAATTGCAAGTATGTGCTTGACCGACAATGCACATTATATGTTAAAGCAACAAATTATTCTATTAATTTCTAAGGAGATTGCCGCCTCAATTATATGTTTTCACCTATACAAAGATCCAACAACCCAAACACAAGCCCGTGCGAAGCACACAACTCTTCAATAAAAGTAATTTTCCTTAAAAAAAAAAGACACAATAGCCCGTGCGTAGCGCGGGCATGCCATCACTAGTAATGTGTAAATTTGTGATGTATGTATTGATAATTTACGTATAATTTATTAATATATTTTTTGATTTGGAAAGTAAGGAAGATAGTTAATGCCTAGACTTGGAAAATAATGAAAGATAATTTATGCCTACACTTGGAGAGTAAGGAAAGATAATTAATACCTAGACTTGAAGAATAAGGAAGACAACTAATGCATAGAAATATAATATTCACTAACACTCCTCCTCAAGTTGGAGCATGAAGATCTCGAATGCCCAACTTCCTTGATCAAAACCGAAACTATTGAAGACGGACGGGACCACAAGGTAGTTGTTTTGTTGAAGACGGACAAGACCGCTATGTAGTAGTTTTGTTGAAGACGGACAAGATTGTTAGATAGTCGTTTTGTTAAAGACGGATGAGACCGGTAGGTAGTTGTTTTGTTAAGACGGACGAAACTGCTAGGTAGTTGTTTTATTGAGTCGGACGAGACCGCTAGGTATGTCATTTTGTTGAAACGGATGAAACCGCTAGGTAGTCGTTTTGTTGAGACGGACAAGACCGCTAGGTATGCGTTTTGTTGAGACGGACGAGACCGATAGGTATGCGGGAAAAAGCCCTATGTATGGTAGGTATGTGGGTGGAAGTCCAATGTATGACAGATATGCGGGTGAATACCCTATGTATGGTAGGTATGCGGGCAAATGCCCGTGTAAGGGATACAGAGAGAGAAAATCCGGCATCGGATCGGTCATTTTGTATGGGGTTTTTGGTTTGATGTATGTGGGAAGGAGTATGTGTGAGGGAACCGAGAGAAGGAGAAAGCAGCTATACCAGGATCGAACAGCTCTGATACCATGATAAGAATCTGAGAAATAATGCATAAATTTTGTGATGCATGTATTGATAATCTACGTACAACTTATATACACACTGTTGACTTGGAAAACAAAGAAGATAATTAATATCTACATTTAGAAAACACGGAAAGTGATAAATAATACCTAGACTTGGAAAATAAGGAAGATAATTAATTTATAGAAATATAATATCCACTAATATAATATCTTTTAATATAATATTCACTAACAGATAAAAATAAGGTAAACCAAGAAAAATATATTTACTTAGAATAACTTTCAAAGGAAACAGAAAAAAGGATAAAAAATTGAAATGTGATAGATAATAAGCAAAGAGTAGTATACTGACAGAAACTAACAAATCTATTCTTATTGCAGCTGTATATCGGATTGGATTTCAAAAGAGAGGATTCCGGCATGCACATATTTGGGTGTGGCTGGACAAAAAAGGGAAAACAACATCTGCAGAGGAAATGGACAACCTAATATCAGCCAAGCTACCATGCGAAATGAAACATCCAGCTTGACATGAGAGGTAGGAAGGCTTACTTTAAGAATCGAAAATAGAATCGAGATGCAGAAAAATATGGCCGAGTTTGCAAAAGTTCAAAATTCGGTGTTAAAATAAAGCACATGATATGTCTTAGGAAAAGGAATCGTCTACTTTTCACAGTTCACCGCTACGTAGTGAGTTATGGGGTGAAATCGGTATTTTAATTCATTGGGGGTTTGAAAACAGCTTTTTAATATTTTCAACTATTTGTGCTTTCATTCTATTTTGGATAATTTTTGCACTACAATTTTCTTTCAGTACTTAAACACTTTTTTAAGCAGCGGCCATTTTCATCTTTTACCTTATAATCAAAATTGAGAGTTTTTCTCATCATGCTGGATTTCAGTGTTCTATCACACAGGTTTGTCGCTTATTGATTGGCAGCCTCTTGTACACCATAAGGTGTGGGAATTAACATCAACCATGGACGTAATACACCGCAATCAGAGCATAATACTGTAGTCCGGACTTCGTAAGAGCAAAGAGTACAATCAAGAGGATTACGAGCATAAGGGAGAAGACGCGGGGGCTAAGGAGCAAACGCAGGTGAAGAAGGGGCAAAAACGAAGTGATGAGATGTTGGTTTGCGTTCAGGTGGCTCGTTCTCCCTGACCTGATGTCCGATTGAGGTGATTCTAAATCGAGGAGTTATATATTGAAGTCTACATGTAAACCTCAAAATATGAGCACATTCGGAGTTGTGAGTCAAACGTTATGGCGATTTTACTAACGTCGCTATTCTGCAGAAACTGAGACGCGACCACGCCCCTGCCGCTGCTGCGCCGCGAGAAAGCTTTCCTCCGAGGGTTGAAGTGAGATTTTTGCCTAGGGTTTACATGTATTTTGGGTTGGCCTTCCACTAAACACATTTTAGGGTTATCATTTGTGGTTAGCTTGCTCATTTCTTATAAATAGGAAGAGTTTTGCCTCCTCCCTAATGATCACATTTTTCTACAGAATAATTAGGATTTTTATTAGAATGAGGAGGGAGTAATCACCCTTGCTTTGTTCTCCGGACTAAGGCCTACAGAGGTATGGGTTTTGTAGTTCTCCTCCTTTGTTTCTATAATAATATGCTATTGTGTTGTTTTAATCTCTTGATTGTCTAATAATTGATTGCAATATGTTTATTTAGCTTAGCTACCTAGGTTTACATGTTGCCTTCATATAGCCAGGGCCTGGTTTATCCTAGTTGGAGAACCTTGCCTACTTAGTGGCACAAATCTCTACTTGTACTTGTTGGACTTGTAGGATAGGGAGATTAATGAGGTGTTGGCGCCAAGGGCAGTGCACCTTCCTATTTATTCACAAACTTAATGCTTCCTAGGATTTAGTCTTGATAGTTTCATGGCTAGATTGGTAGGATATACACTATTAGGACTAGTTGGCCTATTTAGCAACCTTAGTACATGGATTAGAAGAAACATAGCATATAGTGTAGAGATAGAACCCAATATGTAATAGGATATCGACGATGAAACCCATAACTACGTAGGTTGATGCCTAGGAGAACAAAGTGCTTGCTTTTATTGTTTTCCAAACCAATCAATCATATTCCCCCTTCTTTCTTTTTATTTTCTATAAAGTTAGTTCTTTTGCAAACACAAGATCGGATTCGCAGGCTCCCTATGGGATCGACTCTTACTTACCGCTCTACACCTGTGGAAAGTAAGCTAATGTTTACTTTGACCGGATTGCCTACGACAGCGTCGGTCACTTGTAAACTTGTTTATCGTTCTTGGATTAGCGCTTGCTATTCCTTTGTGATTCCAACTGTGTCAGGTGGTACTAGAGCAGACTTTCTCTTGTTGCTTTTCGTAGATTGAACAACCATGAGATCAACCAGTAACGAGAGCAGATCTTATAGGTATTACCGTGACTTTTACCTTGGCCGTAATTGCTTTGACAGAGCAGATGGTGACTTTATCAAATCAAATGAACAATGGCAACAACAATCAAAACCAACGAAGAAATAAGGGAGAGGGACAAAATAGATGCCCAAGCGGTGGTGTCAGTCAGAACTTGGAGATGGATGAAACAGTTGATGTTAGAGCGTTTCTTACCGGAAGACTATGAGCAGATTCTGTACAAGATGTATATCGATTGCGCTCAGTGAAGAAGGATGTAACCGAGTATACAACCGAGTTCCTGCAATTTTCTGAGCGAAACAAATTAGGGAAAACTGAGGGTCATAAGGTAACTCGTTATGTTAATACCCTAAAAGTATATTTATACAGGAGAAGTTGGGTTTGCAAACTTTATGGAACTTGACAAAGGCATCTACTCTGAATTTGGAAGACCAAAATGATGGAGAAATCCCCCATAAATTTCTCATCTTTTTGCAAGTTTAATCTGCATGGCAGTTATGAAGCTACATATAAAGAAAAGGGTGCAACTGCAAAGGATTCGAGTCAAGGAAACAAAGGAACAGGTGGTTCTAGTAGTTCCACTATAAGTAGAGCACCGACCCACGAACCAAGCAACTCATATACAAAGCCATTTGGTGATAAGTGTTACCATTGTGGTGGGTAAGGCCATATGTCCAATGTTTGTCCTTCCAAGAGGACTGTCACCATTCTGAACGAGGAGGATGATGAAGAGGCAGAGGGAAATGGGTATGAAGGAGTAGAGTTTGCTGAAGAAGAATCTGAAGAGAGACTAAACTTTGTGCTCCAAAGGATTTGGCTGTCTTTTTAGGAGGAAGGGTAGTGAAAAATGTTTTGGACACACTATTCCATCTAAAATAAAGTGTGTAATCTTATTGTGGATAATGTGAGTATTGAGAATCTGGTTTCCCCAAAACTGGTAGATTATATGAAATCGAGACAGAACCTCATGAGAAACCGTACATTTTGGGGTGGGTGAACAAGGGTTCCCAAGTCAAAGTAATGTAGACTTGCAAGTAACCTATCTCCATCCAAATGCACAATAAGGAAGAACTAGTGTGTGGTGTTATGAATATTGATGTGTGTCATATTTTGCTTGGGTGACCTTGGTAGCATGATAATAATATCATGTACATGGGTAGAGATAATGTGATGTTATTTGTTTGGGTAACACACAAGATTGCTATGGCTCCAATTTTGAGTTTTGATAATGCTTAGGAAAAGAGAAGTCAAATTTTCTGGTTATGACACAGAGTGAGAAGCAATTACATGAAGCTTTTAGAAAAATTGAATGTTTTTGCCCAGTTGTGATCAAAAGGTTTGATGAGTGCTGTGAAAGAAGAGATGGAAACACCGGGAGAAGTGCGGGAAATAATTAAGGGTTTCGTAGAGTTGATTTCAGAGGGGCTGCTACTAATCTGACTCCTATGCGTGATATCCAACAACAGTTTGATTTGATAACCAGGGTCTAGTTTGGTAAACCTTCCTCATTATCGCATTACTGCGCCTATTACTAAGTGCCTGAAGAAAGGGAAGTTCCCTTTGGGACCTAACAAGAGCAAAGTTTTGCGTTGATTAAGGAGAAGCTTTGCACATCACCAGCCCTTGGTTTGCCTGATTTTGATAAGATATTTCAGGTGGAATGTGATGCTAGTGGGGTGAGTACAACAGCAGAAAGTATGACCAAAGAAGTGCAAGCAATTAAGGAATATGTCAACGCTAAGCTAGAGGCTGCATACAAATAAGGCCAATGCTGACACGCGCAGGAGATTTGAGGTATTTGCAGTTGGTGATGATATTATGGTGTTCTTGTATAAGGAGAGATTCCCAGTTAACACGTAAAAGATGTTGCAGTCCCATAAAAATGGGCCTTTCAAGGTGGTGAGGAAGATCAATGATAATGCTTATGTGGTAGCTCTTCCATATTCTATTAATATCTCTAATACTTTTAATGTGACTGACGTTTATGAGTATCATGAGGATGCGGTTCATTATCCTGATGAGAACTCATGGTCGAGTTCTTAGGAGGTGGAGGAAACTAATGTAGGAAGGCTTACGACAAGAATTGAAAAGGAAATCAAGATGCGGGTAAATGCGACAGGATTTGCGCAAGTTTAGCGTTCGGTGTCAGAATGACGCCCAAAATATGTATTCAGGAAGGAAATCGTCTACTTTTCATAGATATGGACTGAAATCGGCAATTTAATTCGTTTAGGGTCCGAAAAATAACTTTTTAATATTTTCAGCAATTTCTGTTTTAATTCTGTTTTGGATAATTTTTCCACTAGGATTTCCTTTCAGTACTTCAAAGAAATTTGTAAGCAATATTTGTTTTCACCTTTTACCTAATAATTAAAATTGAGAGTTTTTCTCATCCTTGTAAATTTCAGTGTTCTATCAAACATGTTTATCGCTTACAAATTTATTTATCATTCTTAAATTAGCGCTTGATATTCTTTCGTGATTCGGAGTGCATTCATTAGTAGTAGAGCATATATATATATATATATAAATATGAGATATGATGCATGTGGGCCATGTGAGCAGGACAATAAGAATCTCCTTGCATGATCAACAACCAATGCAGCGAGCATTCCCGAAGCAATTCTATACCGATAATGGGGAGGGTTTCCTGGTCTACAGGCTGTAGGATAACGAAGAGTTTGTCAGAAAAGGAAGGCAAAGCTTGACATTAGACACGTAGTGCCTCATAATTAATACTTACAGCTAAAATACCAAGCACACATCGATGTAGATTGAGAGTGGTGAAACAAATCAAGCACAATAAAATACCTATTAAAATACATAAGCAAGGGCTCATACAGAGCAAAGAGAGGGTATAGCACAAACCATGTTCACAGAGTTGAGAGGTATTGTCTAGGGAATAATACTATGCTAAAAAAAGATGTTTAGATTCCTTTACCTTGGAGCTGTCTGAGAACCAGATAAAAAACTATTGCTTGCTCCACATCCAAGAAATAATGGAAGCAAATGGGAAATCCTTATGTGACTATCCAGACATGCCCACGCCTCGTAAAAGCCTCATTACGAATATGGACACGTAGTGTTGGCAGTCGCGTCTTCAGGTACTCTATTAGTTAAGTTTAAAATAGCTTGACTAATTTATCAAGTTTTAATGATAATAAATTTATTATCTGATAATATATATGAGTGTCTAATATTACAAACTTATATTCATGAAGATTATGAACTAGCTTAAAGAGCTAGTGACTGGGTTTGCATAAATGTTGAGCATAAAGGTGTTGTTTCAAGAACTAAAGAGGAGACACGGTATCATTGAGCAGCTCGATAGATTAGCTGAGAGTATAGCTGCGAAGAGAAATATTAAGCACAACAAAAAGGAAATAGGAGTGCGCATGGGGCTTATTTAAGAATAGAGCGTGGAACGTGTTTGATTCCAAGAACCAAGTTGCAACCATAGCAACATCAACCGTACACATGGTAGTGCATCTCTCTGGAGGAAAGCGCGAGTTTTAAAAGAATAAGCATGTGTTAAAGCAGGTTGTTGAGCGGATACCGAGTTGCAAGAGCAAGCTTAATTTGAAGCGTACACGTGTCACTCAGAGGAAGCATGATCTGCTACTTCCAATGAGCTATTAGAATTCAAGAAGCGGGATTTTGTTGATCAATAGAAGTGAAGAGGTTGTGTTGATGTGTCAAGGACGACTCACTTAGACAAAGTGTGGCTATAGCTTGTCTATAAATAGAGATTAGACTTAGGAATTGTAGACATTACATCCTATTCCTTATCTTTGTATTTGTAGTGAGTGTTAGATGCATTATTTGTTGTTGTTTTGAGAGTTAAATCTAAAACACTTATGTGAGAGAAAGGAGAGAAAATAAAACTAGAAAAAAAGAGTGTTGTTCTAGGTTTAGGATTATAATTACTCAAAAGTAATAAAGGATTAGTGTGAGTTGTATCCTAGACCAAGCTGGTCAAAGGTTCTCACAGTTGGGAAAATCTTGTTCAACTCATGATTCAACTCTTAGTTATGCTTTCAGGGAGCTAGTCGCGCTGAAAGACTAAGCCCATCAAGAGTTTGATCCTACAATTGGTATCAGAGCTAGACGCTGACCATGGTTCAGCTTCCAACCAGCTTTGCATCAATGACAAACGACAAACATCCAAACAACTCACCTTAGGCATTTCTCACAACAAGGAGCATGTTTTCATTCCAAGGGAACTGGATTGTTGGATATCAATGACGAGAAACTATATCCAGCAAACAGAATATCAATACTGAAGAATCATTGAGAAGGGAGATGAAACAGTCGCTAAAAAAACACCTATCAAGACTTGGGGTGTCTAGGAGTTCACCATCTTGGAAAAAAATGCCAAAGTGCGTCAACTCATCCTCAATGCCCTCTCTAGGAAAGACATTGACAAGGTAATGATCATCCCAACTGCCAAGAAAATGTAAAGGGCCATTATCTCAATACATAGAGGTAGTGAGGATGCGAGGAACAACAAGAAGTTTGAATTGCAGCGTGAATTTCAGTCATTCAAGATGAGTAAAAAGGAATCCATATCTTACTTTCATTCAAGATTCCAGATATTGACAAATAAGATTCGCTCAATGGGAGTAGCTATAGAAGACTATGAATTATCTCTGGCTTTCATCCATGGGGTGAACAACAAGTTCAACACCACCAAGAAAATCATGCTAATGTTGAAAGAAACTAAGGAGCTACCAATAACTGTACTAGCTGGGAAGTTCTATAACAAAGAGGTTTAAGATAAAAAGCAAGACCAGCCTTCTCGCAAGGTAAATGGAACCACCTTGAAGTTAACAAAGGTCCTTCAGAGAATGGAGAGTGAGGACTCAAGCGATCAAGGTGATGATCTATAGGTGGAAATGATGACACAAATGGTCAAAAAGTTCTTGAAGAACAAAACTTCCCTCAAGAAGGATGGCCCTTATAAGCGAGACCTTAAAATTTCACTTGCTGCAACTGCCAGAAAAAGGAACATTTGGCCAAGACATGCACAAATGATAAGTTAGCTATAAGCTCCAACGTCTCCAAGAGGGTGTGCTTCACGGTTTAAGGTGACTACGATGATGAGCTTGATAACAGTGAAGGAGCTTAGGGCAAGTGTCTTCTTGAAAATGAAGATGAAAAAGATGACGAAGTTGTTGAGGTATCATCCCTTATACTTGAGCATCTAAGTAAGGAAGATCTAATTCTCAAGCTAAAATGGGTAATAGAGGAAAATGAATTGTTATAACTTCAAAATGATGAGCATAGAACTGAGAATAACGACTTAAGATGTGAAGATATAGAGTTATCTAATAAGATGCATGATAATCAAACTATAATCACTAAATCTTGTAAAAACTGTAAGGATAAGGGGTTTAAAGGATATACTGATCCGACTATTATCAACAACCTTGACTTTGTTATTAACAAGCTTGATCATCTGAACAACTCTATTGATGCTAAAACTTTTAACCAAGTTGTTTTTGTTAAATCCATACCTTGGTTGGGCTATTCATATCAAGAAGCTTCATCTTTTTCCAGTGACTCATTCACTAGCGAGTTGTTTGAAAAAAGTTAATTCGCTAGACAAGGCTCTTTAATTCTATAAGAGCAAGAATGAAAATCTAGAGGGTAAGATCAATGTTCTTGAAAAGGAGCCTAAGAAAACCAAGATATGGTTTCATGGAGAGAAATCTCTTAATATGTATATGAAGCAAGCTCAAAACCCCAACCCTCATCTTGCCAAGCTAGAGAAAAAGGCCCCCTTTCATCCTGGAAAAGAAAAATATGGCTATGTTAGAAATCACTATTATTGTACATTTTGTGGCATGAAAACACACTCAGAACATGAGTATAATAAGAAGAAGGCGCTCAAGAATAAGCCTTATAAATCATACAGGTCAAAGCCTAATCAAGTGCGTGACTTGAATGATCCCTCTTATTACCAAGATCTTGCTTCTGCAAAGAATAAGCCTTATAAATCATACATGTCATAGCTTAGGCAATAAAAAGTCTAATCGACCCACTAAGTATAAACTTCGATGGGTTCCCAAAGCTTGATCCTTTACCTTGCATGATGAAATGAAGAGAAAGCACAAGTGGTATATTGATAACGGGTTCACATGTCATATGACTGGGAATTCAAAATTCTTCCTCTCATTTCAAACAAGAGAAGGAGGAAACATCTCATGTGGCAGTAAGAAGCAGGGAAAGATCAAATCTAGAGGCAACATTCAGTTCACTAAAGAAATGTAAGTGGGAGATGTCAAACTGGTCGAGAGCCTGAAACTCATCTACTCAGTGTAACTCAACCATGCGACCAGGGAGCTAACGAAGTCACCTTCACCACAACTAGATATGTTGTGAGGAATACAAATCAAGAGATAATAATAAAGGGTAAGCACGTAGAGAACACATACCTATTTGCTACGACTTCATTCCATCTCGACAAATGTGCATTGCCATGATTGACGATTTGTGCAATCTCTGGCATCAACACTTAGGCCATGCTAGTCTACATCTTCTACACAAACTCAAAAGCGAAGGAGCTTATGAGAGTCCTACCAGATATAAAGCCAGAACCCATGACAACCTGTTCAGACTGTACTCAAGCCAAAGGCACAAGACAACCGTTTTCTCCTAGAAAGGTAGTATCCACTAAAAGGTCATTGGAGCTAATCCACATGGACCTTTGTGGACCACTAAGGGTACAAAGTACAGGGGGTAATCGATATATATATGTGTTAGTGGATGACTATTCTAGATTTACTTGGAATTTATTTTAAAGACTAAGGTTGAAGCTTTTAGTGAGCTTTCATCATTAGTACTCTTAATGGAAAATATTTTGGGTCTTCTTATTCGCACCATTCACTCAGATCATGGGCTGAAGTTTGAGAAAATGAGCTTTCTAACATTTTCAAACAGAAGGGCATTGAGCACAACTTTTCAGCTCCAAGAACTCCGCAACAGAATGGAGTAGTCGAGAGTAATAATAGGATGCTAGAGGACATTGTAAGAACGATGCTCCTCTCTAATGAACTTCCTCACCATTATTGGGAACAGGCAACAACACGACATGCTACATCATAAACAGGACAATGCTAAGACCAATCATTGAGAAGACACCCTATGAGATATTGAAAGGGGTAATACCAAATATCTCTCACTTAAGGGTGTTTGGTTGCAAGTGTTACGCCCACAACAATGGGAATGACAACATGGGAAAGCTCAATTCAAGGAACAATGAGGCAGTGTTTTAAGGATACACACCCTCGAGAAAGGGATTCAAGGTGCTTAACAAGAGGACAAGGAAGATAAAGGAGTGCATTCATATGAGCTTTGATGAACACCCTCTTTCAACTCCATCTTCAACAGGACCAGATCCTTTCACCACTCATGCTCACTCATACTCAAGATCTCTACATCACTCCTCTCATATGGCTCCATCTGAAACTAACAGGGATGATGAAGAGAATGACCCCATAGCACCCCCTTCTACCTCTAGAGGTGCCCTGAATGAGGAAAGTGACAGTGAGATGCAACATCAAGAATTCAGGAAGAAGCGAGTCCTACTATAGAAGAAGTGACTCCCCCTGAAGTTGAAGAGAATCTCCCTTCTAGTGAAGTGACTCACCCTGAAAAAGAAGTGAGACTCCCTCTTGATCAAGTGAGTACTTCTAGAGATGAAGCGTGTAGTTCCACAGATGCAACTAGGAAGAGCACATCACTTACTATTCTCCCAAATGATACAATTATCGAGCAACGCAACTTTCAACAAAAGAGTCTCACCATGTGGACAACATACTCACACCTTTCCACGAGGGCACTCAGACTCTCTCTTCTCTTCACAACCTTTATGCTTTCAATGCATTTATATCCTTGGAGGAGCCAAAGAACATCCAACAAGAACTTTAAGATCCATACTGGATAGTGGTGATGCAATAAGATCTCCAAGAGTTTGAGCGCAACAAGGTGTGACGCTTAGTTACAAGACCCTCTTGTAAGACAATTATTGGAATAAGATGTGTCTTTATAAACAAGAATGATGATAAAGGGGTAGTGGTGCACAACAAGGCGAGGTTGGTAGCTCAAGCCTATATCCAGAAAGAGTATATAGACTATGATGAGACTTATTCTCCAGTAGCGAGACTAGAAAAAATACGCTTGCTCATAGAGTATGCCTCTCACAAAGGTTATACACTATTCTAGATGGATGTGGAAACAACCTTTCTCAATGGAACACTTAATGAAGAGGTGTATGTGAAGAAACCTCCATGATTGGAATATCCCTCTCACCCTGACTATGTCTACTACTTAGACAATGCCTTCTATGGCCTTAAGCAAGTGCCTCGATCTTGGTATGACTCTCTCTCAGAATTTCGCATCCAGCACGACTACAAGCCAGGGGACAAGACCCTTTTCTTAAGGGAGTATAAAAATTATATCCTTGTTGTGCAAGTATATGTAGATGATATTATTTTTCTTTCTACTAACTTGTATCTTGTAGATGATTTCAAGACCACTATGATCAAGAAAGAGATAGATTGGTGCTCCAAACCTCCCTTACACAAACATGAGCACCTTGGACTTAACCTTGACACAAGATGAAAGGAAAAGAAGACCCTTTGCCTACAACTTGACACAAGAGGAGATAATGACTCCAAAAGCACCAAGAGGATGTCTAGTGTGATTAGTGGAAAGAAACTATCAAAATTAATATTCATAAAACACCTAGGATGGACATTGTTCAAGTATGTAGCTTGAGAGTATTCACAAGTGTTCTTGTGACTTTCACAAGCAAAGTTTTCAAAAATGTCAAAACGTCCTAAAACATAGTTTTTAGAGAGCTTTTATACCCCTATGGAACCGGGCCCTAGAGCACTCTAAACATACATAAGTTAAGTCTAAAATAACCTTAGAAAAGCCCTTGAGAAAGAGTTAGGTCAAGGCTCTAAGGGGTAAAACACAAAACATAGTCGAGAATGACTAAGTATTAAAGAGTTGTTAGATTGTCGGGAAGGTGGTTTTGGGTGAACCTGCATCCTCTTAGGGTCCTTGTTGAGCTTTGAGCTTGTCATAAAAGTTGTTGAGTAATTCCTCCTATGAGACATACCAGAAGCTTGGGAGCAATGGTGTTCATCCCATGGGTCATTGAGGTGCACAAAGTAGCTTCCTTGATCATGCTTGCAAGGTCTTCTTCTAGATTCCTTGATCTGGCTCTTGTGACTTCCCCTTGTGTGGATGGTATAGTGGATGATCATCCATCATCACCTCCTTCTGGAAAAGGTCCTGACCTCAGGCCATCTCCATTTTTGATATGTAAGGGCTCCACTGGTTCATCTTCCTCCATGGTGTCATCATGCTCCTTTTCATAGAGAGTGAGGTATCCTATGTTGAATGTGGGGTTGACTCCATATTAGTCAGGTATATCAATGACATAGGCATTTCACCAACCACTCTAAGCACCTTGAATGGTCCATCACCTCTTGGGGAGATCTTGGAAGTCCTTAGGTTAGGAAATCTTTCTTTCCTGAGGTGCACCCACACTAGATCCCCTTCTTTGAGTAGCACTTTCCTCCTATGCTTGTTCTTGCTTCTTGCTACGTCTTGTGAAAGATTTTCAAGCCTCATCCTAGTCCTCTCATGTAGCTCCTTGATGTGCTTCACCTGGTTCTCTGCACTAAAGTCACACTTCTCTTTGCAAGGCAAAGGACTAAGATCAAAAGGGGTTAGGGGTTAGTTCCATAAACACATGAATGGAATCATATTGGAGGAGGAGTATATAGCTCTATTATAAGAAAACATCACATGAGGTAGCACATCTTCCCAAGACTTAAGGTTTTTCTTTATCACTGATCTAATCAAGGTTCATAGGGTTCTATTAGTCACCTCAGTTTGGCCATCAGTTTGTGGGTGGATAGATGTAGAAAACAATAACCTGGTTCCTAGCTTACACCATAGTGTTCTCAAGAAGTGGCTCAAAAACTTAGGGTCTCTATCACTCACAATGGTCCTAGGAACTCCACGTAGTCTTAATACCTCACTAAAGAATAGGTTAGCCATATTAGTGGCATCATCAGTTTT
This sequence comes from Phyllobates terribilis, assembly GCF_046119375.1. Classification (NCBI taxonomy): domain Eukaryota; kingdom Metazoa; phylum Chordata; class Amphibia; order Anura; family Dendrobatidae; genus Phyllobates; species Phyllobates terribilis. The sequence goes on from NW_027366161.1 coordinate 56,163, forward strand.
GTGACAAGCTATGAAGTGTGCCATCTTACTAAACCTATCCACCACTACAAAGATATAATCTCTAACTTTCCTAGTCCTAGGCAATCCTAAAATTAAGTCCATACTAATGTCAAGCCATGGTGCTCTAGGTGTGGGCAGTGGTGTGTATAATCCTTGAGGTTTCACTTTGGACTTGGCCTTAAGGCACTCAATGCATTTCCTAAGCATGGCCTCTACATCTCTAAGCATATGTGGCCAGAAGAAGTGAGTGTGGAGCATGTCATAAGTTTTGTCCTTCCAAAATGTCACATGAGTCCTTTCTTGTGAGCTTCCTCCACAAGCAAGATCCTTAAGGAACACCTAGGAATGCACACCTTGTCCACCTTGAACAAGAATCCATCAAACAAGTAAAATTTATCCATTGGACCCTTGTCTCTTCAGTGTGTGTAGATGGTCCCAAAGTCCATGTCTTACTTATGCAACTCTTTGATATAGGCAAAGACCAACACCCTAGAGTTAAGTGTAGTGAGTAAGACATCTCTCCTAGACAAAGCATCTGCAACAGTATTGTCTTTCCCTTTCTTATACTTGATAATATAAGGGAAAGTCTCAATGAATTCCATCCACCTACCATGCCTTCTATCTAGTTTGTCTTGGCTTGTAAAGTGTTTAAGTGACTCATGGTCAGTATTCAAGACAAACTCAGAGGCCCATAGATAGTGTTTCCATGTCTTAAGGACTCTAAACAAAGCATAGAGTTCCTCATCATAAGTAGAGTAGTTGAGAGTAGAACCTTTGAGTTTTTCACTGTAGAAAGCTATGGCTTGCCCTCTTGCATAACCACACCTCCAATACCAAGGCCAGAAGCATCACATTCCACTTAAAATGGCTTGGAGAAGTCTGGCAATACTAAAAGTGGTGCCTCAGTTAGCTTGACCTTGAACACATGGTGATAGCATGCATTTTAGTCTAGTTTAGGTCATGTTTATTTCGTCTTAGTAGAGTCGTTTTGCGTCTTTCTAGTCTTGTTTTATCTTATTTTCATAGATTTATTCGTAGAGTCGGTATCTACTATTATGTTTGATGATTACAGGTGATTTAGATGCATTATTATTGGAGATCATGAGCATCCATGGAAGGTGTTTGAGTCAATGAATAAGCGAGGCGGGAACCTAAGGAAGAAGGGATCAAGGAAGGACGTGAGCAAGCTAACAAAGCTGCATTTGATGAACCACCACAGAGTGATAGTCGGCCCATTACTTGGCCGAGTATCCGGCCGAGTATCCATGCGTCGCCACCATCTCAGAGGGTTACTCGGCCCATTACTCGGCCGAGTATCGGGCCGAGTTCGGCACCCCACTTTCGAGAACTTGTGTTTTGCCTTGGAAATCTTGGACTTATTTGAGGGTTACTTCTGGATGACATTTGGAGAGTTATAAAAAGGGGTTTTGAGAGCATGTTTAGGGGCATCTATCCACCTCCCTCTCTATCTCTCTTTAGTTACTTTGAAAGACCTAGTTTTGCAATTTGTGGAGATTATTGAAGAATTCTCAATAATTGGAGTTTTATGTTCTAGATTGAATCAAGTATTTCTCTTATACTCATATAGATCTATGAATTTCTCTATTCTTATGATATTTTTGATTGTTTCTCCCATTATGCATAGCTAAATCCATATTTCTAGGATTGGGGTGATTCTAACAATGAATTGGTATATTTTGTTCTTGTGTTTGTCTTTGATAGCATGGATTCTTGTTTGATTTGATTCTAGGGTTCTTATTGAGATTGAGATTATCAATTAGAATTCTATTAGGTTGAGTCAGAAAGGAGATACTTATAGATTTCAATTAGACATGGCATGAGTCTGAAAGGAGATTGTTTATGTTGGATTACCTAGAATTGAACCCGAATAGACTTGTTTGTTCTTGTGGAGATATAAGTAATCACAGAAACCTAGGTTAGGATGGACTTAGTTGAGCACAAAAGTGGATGTTAACCCGGTCTAGTTCTAGTTTCTAAGAGCCTATTAGTCTATACTTGATTGACTTTGCACGACAGTGATTGTTAGTTGGAGTTTAGATACGTCTACTATTATCTGAAAGGAATAGTATATATATTTGATTGCTTACCGTCAAACAAGTCCATGCTATTATTTGATAAACACATCTTGTAATCTACCAAGGAGTTTTTGTGGTGGTCATTGATCCTAGATATTTCTCATTCACATATCCTTCCAAAAGTTGAGTTTTCTTATTTTTGTAGCATAATCATCAAATTCTCTTATTACGAATTAGCTTACCAGTTTGGTTACAAAAGATACTACTTTGTCCTCGTGGGAATGACACTTGAAAAGATACAATTGATCCCATACGCTTATGGGTAGGTTTAGCCCTATCAAGTTTTTGGCGCCGTTGCCGGGGACATTAGCTAGTATCAGTTGTATCCTACAATTGGTTCGACTATGTCTCTTGTGTTATTTGATCCTTTTTCTCTTGTCTTTGATCTCAGGTTTGTTACCTTCTCATGAGAAGAGTACTGAGCGCTAATTATCTAAACGATTTTGATCCTGAACTTGAGCGTGCTTTTCACTTGAGAAGAAGACAACAACGTGATCTAATTGAACAAGAGATGGTTCATGATGACAATGGTGATCTGCCAAATAACGCCCTAGATCAGCCACGTATGACCTTAGGTGACTATGTGACACCCAATCACCAAGGGAAAGTTTCCGGTGTGGTTTGACCTCCCGTGACCACTCGTAACTTCGAGCTCAAACCCTCTTTGATCAATATGGTTCAACAAAATCAGTTTGGGGGTTTGCCGTCTGAGAATCCGCACCTACATTTGACCACTTTCACTGAGCTTATGGATACGGTGAAGATCCATGAAGTGAGTCAAGATTCACTCTTCTTGCGCACAATCTCGTTCTCTCTACGAGATAGAGCAAAGGCCATACCTCTTGGCTCTGTTAACACTTGGGATGAGTTAGCCAATGCATTTCTCACCATCCTCCTAAGAAGACAGCCGGGATGAGAAATCAGATTCTAGCCTTCCAGATGAAAGATGTTGAGTCTCTTTATGAAGGTTAGGAGAGGTTCAAGGAGCTGTTGATGTTGTGCCCTCATCACGGGCAAGAGAAGTGGACTTTGCTACATGTCTTCTATAATGTAGTTGATATTTCTACCAGACTTATTATTGATGCTTCAGCTGGAGGTAGAATCATGTCAATGGATGTCGAGGAAGCATGAGATTTGATCGAGGAAACCGCACAACACTCTCATTATTATAGTGATGCTCGGTCACATCCTAAGAAGGCGGCTGGGGTGTATAAGGTGAATGTTGAGACGCACCAACAAGCTCAGATTGATGCTTTGCAACAAGAGATCAAGTGGCTGAATTTGGCGGTTCAAAAATCCAAAGAGAATAGGGATGGTTCATCCTCTCGAGATACTTCTAATGTGGTTTGTCAGTTTTGTGGAGAGAGTAATCGTACTATTTCATAATGCCAACAATTCGGTGCCCAAGGTGAAGCACAAGGGGAAGTGAACTACATGAACAACTTCAATCGGGGTCCGAGGAATGATCCATATTCCAACACCTCTAACATCGATTGGAGGAATCACTCTAACCTCCCTTTGGGAGGAAATCAAGCTTCTCAAAGACACCCCCTGGTTTCCAACCAAGACCCCCCTCCAAAACAACATCAAGAGCGTTCTCAACCATCCAATGAGTCTACGCTTCAGCTGATTATGAAGGATCTACAGAATATAAACAAGAAACTGGATAGTCATGATAGCTTGCATGCTCAATATGCAAGAATGATCCTAGACCCCATGGTCATTTTCTAGGCCAAACTGAGGCTAATCCAAAAGGGCAAATCAATGCTGTGTCCTTGAGGAGTATAAGGCCACTTGAAAATCCTAAAGTGGTAGATCTTAAAAAGAAAGGTGTTGTTATTGATGATCCTGAGGAAGCTAAGGTTCAAGAGAAAGAAGAGAAGGACGAGCCTAAGTATGTGCCGCCACCACCTTACAAGCCTCCTCTTCCTTTCCCATAAAGAAGAGCCCAAGCTCAGCTAGATCACCAATTGGGCAAATTTGTGGAGGTGTTGAAGAAACTTTGCATCAACATTCCCTTCACCGAAGCTCTCAAGCAAATGCCAACCTATCTGAAGTTCTTGAAGGAGATCCTATCCAACAAGAGGAACCTTGATGATTACCACACCATTTCTTTGAACCAAGAGTGTAGCGCTCTCATCCAAAACAAGTTGCCCCCTAAGTTTGAAGATCTGGGCAGCTTTAGTGTTCCTATGGTAATAGGGAGGACTACGTACAATGCCTTATATGATTTGGGTGCTACTGTGAGCATCATTCCTCTATCCATATGCAATAAGCTTGATTTGGGAGAGCCTGTACCGGTGAAGATGACCTTACTCATGGCCGATAGATCTACAACACGCCCGGTTGGTATATTGGAGGACATTCCTATCCAGATCGGAAATTTCTACATTCCGATTGATTTCATTGTCTTAGATATTCCCGCTGATTCTCCATTCCAATAATAATGGGACGACCCTTCCTAGCTACCGCGGGTGCTCTTATTGATGTGAAGTAGGGTGTTCTCTCCTTCAATATTGGGGAAGAGAAAATGGAATTCAACCTTCCTAAGGTTGTGAAGCAGCCTGCTTTTGAGGATGATATTTCTAGCTTGGATATGGTTGACAAAGCAATTAAAGAATCCTTAATGGCCATTTTGATTGATGATTCGTTGGAGTATTGCTTGACTGAGAGTGTGACCAAAGTTGACAATCTAGAGCTACTTGCTGATGTGCTCTTACAATTCAAATCTGGTAATGAGGTGCATGAGACCGTATTTGAGACCCTATCTAGTGAAGACGTCCCCCCCATGGAGGAGCCTCAAGAGGCACCAAAAGTGGAGTTGAAGACTCTTCCATCCAATTTGAGGTTGAAGGAGGATCTTGATCCGTGGGATAGTGGCCATCTTCTTTGTCTACCTAATATGGGGAGAGTTTTTGTCAAAGGTCGACCTCCTCCTCGATCGCCTTCACACGAGTAATTCATTTTGAGTACTTCTCTTCCTTTTTCTCTTTAATTATACATTGGGGACATTGTTAGTTTTAAGCTTGGGGGAGGGGAGTATTTTATGTTTTGCATTGCATGTAGGTTGTTTAGTGTTGCATTTTTAAATTTATTTCTTGATTTTTTTATTTTTTTTGGTGTTGATTTTCTCGTTTCCCCTGCATGTTCCTTTGTGAGTTCTTATAATAGTGCATTGACTGTGAATCCTTTTAATATCCTGTAGTTGTTGATATTACAATTGCATTATGATGATGATATGATTTATCACACTTTTGACATTGACCTGAGCATGTGGAATTTGATTAAGATACATTAGCACCGAAACTCTAGATATTTGTTCTAGTGAGCTTGTTTTCCTTTCTTGGACTACATTTGAAAAGTCCTCTAATTTCTCATGAGTGAACTCTCTTTGTTTGTTATCTCTAGAACTTGGTTCTAAATCTCTTTGAGACTGCATATAAGACTAAAAATGCATCACATTTGATTGAGACATTATATTTTTATGAGCCCATATTATCCTTGACTACCCTTGAATTGATATCCTTCTCTTGTAGCCCTTTAAGCCTTATAGCCTTTCTTTGTTAGCTCCACAAAAGTAATCTGAGCTTATATTTATATCCTACCTATCTAGGGGATTGAACTTATATTTACTTTGTGTGGATGCGAGACAAGCTTGGGGGAATGGTAGATTATGGGGTGGTTAACGATGTTTGATTATAGAGCATTATCTTGTTGTTTATATCCAATTTGCTCACTTCTTTTTCGTTACAAAGAAAGAAAAAAACAGATGAAAGAAAAAGAACAAAAAAAGAGGAAATAAGTGAAAGAGAAGAAAAGGAGCAACAAATAAACAATTTTATAGATCTTGGATTGGGTTGTGTATTTGTGCTTATTGTAATATCAATTGAGTTGGTGTCGTTTTCATATGAACTTCATATCTCCTAGATTTTGCATCACATGGCCAAAAATTTCATCCATGCCTTATAGAGTACCTTGGCCACATTACAACCCCTTGTATGTCTCATGATTGTGTTTTGTCTTTTACCTAGTAGTGGAGATCTAGATTTGGTTGCAAGCCAATGGTAATTAACATTCAAAGTTGAGATATAACATTGAGTGAAACACATACCTACATATATGAGTGTGAGTGACATGTTGTATTATTCCGGTGAGGTCTAGAGTTGAGGAACTAATATATTCTTATCATTGATTGAGAAGCATGCTAGGAAGGGATTTGTTTTCTGTTTAATCTTTCGTTGTTATCAATCATATGTCACTTGGATAAATACCTCTTTTATATATTACTTGGATTCATTGACGTGTGCTTGCTTGGGGGAATTTGATATCATGCATTTTAGTCTAGTTTAGGTCATGTTTATTTCGTCTTAGTAGAGTCGTTTTGTGTCTTTCTAGTCTTGTTTTTATCTTATTTTCATAGTTTTCTTCCTAGAGTCGGTATCTACTATTTTGTTTGATGATTACAGGTGATTTGCAGGCATTATTATTGGAGATCATGAGCATCCATGGAATGGTGTTCGAGTCAAAGAATAAGCGAGGCGGGAACCTAAGGAAGAAGGGCTCAAGGAAGGACGGGAGCAAGCCAACGGAGCTGCATTTGATGAACCACCACAGAGGGATACTCGGCTCATTACTCGGCCGAGTATCCAGACGAGTATCCATGTGTCGCCACCATCTTAGAGGGTTACTCGGCCCATTACTTGGCTGAGTATCGGTCCGAGTTCGGCACCCCACTTTCGAGAACTTGCGTTTTGCCTTAGAATTCTTGGACTTCTTTGGGGGTTACTTTTGGATGACCTTTGGAGAGTTATAAAAAGGGGTTTTGAGAGCATGTTTAGGGGCATCTATCCACCTCCCTCTCTATCTCTCTTTAGTTACTTTGAAGACCTAGTTTTTGCAATTTCGGGAGATTATTGAAGAATTCTCAAGAATTGGAGTTTTATGTTCTAGATTGAATCAAGTATTTCTCTTATTCTCATCTATATCTATGAATTTCTCTATTCTTGTGATGTTTTTGATTGTTTCTCCCATTATGCATAGCTAAATCCATATTTCTAGGATTGGGGTGATCCTAACAATGAATTGGTATATTTTCTTCTTGTGTTTGTCTTTGATAGCATGGATTCTTGTTTGATTTGATTCGAGGTTCTTATTGAGATTGAGATTATCAATTAGAATTTTATTAGGTTGAGTCTGAAAGGAGATACCTATAGATTTCAATTAGACATGGCATGAGACTGAAAGGAGATTGTTTATGTTGGATTACCTAGAATTGAACCCGAATAGACTTGTTTGTTCTTGTAAAGATATAAGTAATGATAGAAACCTAGGTTAGGTTGGACTTAGTTGAGCACGAAAGTGGATGTTAACCCGGTCTAGTTCTAGTTTCTAAGTGCCTATTAGTCTATACTTGATTGACTTTGCACGACAGTGATTGTTAGTTGGAGTTTAGATACGTCTACTATTGTCTGAAAGGAATTAGTAGATATATTTGATTGCTTACCGCCAAACAAGTCCATGCTATTATTTGATAAACGCATCTTGTAATCTACCAAGGAGTTGTTGTGGTGGTCATTGATCCTAGATATTTCTCATTCACATATCCTTCCAAAAGTTGTATTTTCTTATTTTCGTAGCATAATCATCAAATTCTCTTATTACGACTTAGCTTACCAGTTTAGTTACAAAAGATACTACTTTGTCCTCGTGGGAACGACACTTGAAAAGCTACAATTGATCCCATACGCTTGTGGGTAGGTTTAGCCCTATCAAGTTTTTTGCGCCGTTGCCGGGGACATTAGCTAGTATCAGTTGTATCCTACAAATGGTTCGACTAAGTCTCTTGTGTTATTTGATCCTTTTTCTCTTGTCTTTAATCTCAGGTTTGTTACCTTCTCATGAGAAGAGTTCTGAGCGCTAATAATCTCAACGATTTTGATCCTGAACCTGAACGTGCTTTTCACTTGAGAAGAAGACAACAACGTGATCTAATTGAACAAGAGATGGCTCAGGATGACAGTGGTGATCTGCCGAATAACGCCCTAGATCAGCCACGTATGACCTTAGGTGACTATGTGACACCTAATCACCAAGGGAAAGTTTCAGGTGTGGTTCAACCTCCCGTGACCGCTCGTAACTTCGAGCTCAAACCCTCTTTGATCAATATGGTTCAACAAAATCAGTTTGGGGGTTTGCCGTCTGAGAATCTGCATCTACATTTGGCCACTTTCACTGAGCTTATGGATACGGTGAAGATCCATGAAGTGAGTCAAGATGCACTCTTCTTGCACAAATTCTCGTTCTCTCTACAAGATAGAGCAAAGGCCTACCTCTTGGCTCTGTTACCACTTGGGATGAGTTAGCCAATGCATCACCATCCTCCTAAGAAGACAACCGAGATGAGAAATCAGATTCTAGCCTTCCAAATGAAAGATGTTGAGTCTATTTATGAAGGTTAGGAGAGGTTCAAGGAGCTGTTGATGTTGTACCCTCATCACGGGCAAGAGAAGTGGACTTTGCTACATGTCTTCTATAATGTAGTTGATATTTCTACCAGACTTATTATTGATGCTTCAGCTGGAGGTAGAATCATGTCAATGGATGTCGAGGAAGCATGAGATTTGATCGAGGAAACCGCACAACACTCTCTTTATTATAGTGATGCTCGGTCACATCCTAAGAAGGCGGCTGGGGTGTATGAGGTGAATGTTGAGACGCACCAACAAGCTCAGATTGATGCTTTGCAACAAGAGATCAAGTGGCTGAATTTGACGGTTCAAAAATCCAAAGAGAATAGGGATGGTTCATCCTCTCGAGATACGCCTAATGTGGTTTGTCAGTTTTGTGGAGAGAGTAACCATACTATATCATCATGCCAACAATTCGGTGCTCAGGGTGAAGCACAAGGGGAAGTGAACTACACGAACAACTTCAATCGGGGTCCGAGGAATGATCCATATTCCAACACCTCTAACCTCGATTGGAGGAATCACTCTAACCTCAATCAGGCTTCTCAAATACACCCCCCTGGTTTCCAACCAAGAACCTCTCCAAAACAACATCAAGAGCGTTCTCAACCATCCGATGAGTCTACGCTTCAGCTGATTATGAAGGAGCTACAGAATATAAACAAGAAACTGGATAGTCATGATAGCTTGTATGCTCAATATGCCAAGAATGCTCCTAGACCCCATGGTCATCTTCCGTGCCAAACTGAGGCTAATCCAAAAGGGCAAATCAATGTTGTGTCCTTGAGGAGTAGAAGGTCACTTGAAGATCCTAAAGTGGTAGATCTTAAGAAGAAAGGTGTTGTTATCGATGATCCTGAGGAAGCTAAGGTTCAAGAGAAAGAGGAGAAGGACGAGCCCAAGTATGTGCCTCCACTACCTTACAAGCCTCCTCTTCCCTTTCCCACAAAGAAGAGCCCAAGCTCAGCTAGATCACCAATTGGGCAAATTTGTGGAGGTGTTGAAGAAACTTTTCATCAACATTCCCTTCACCGAAGCTCTCAAGCAAATGCCAACCTATGTGAAGTTCTTGAAGGAGATCCTATCCAACAAGAGAAACCTTGATGATTACCACACCATTGCTTTGAACCAAAGATACTACTTAGCTTACCAGTTTAGTTACAAAAGATACTACTTTGTCCTCATGGGAACGACACTTGAAAAGATACAATTGATCCCATACGCTTATGGGTAGGTTTAGCCTTATCACATGGAAGTCTTTCTCTTGTCTTGGACCCCAAGTGAAGGGTGTTTTCTTCTTTGTGAGCTCAGCGAGAGGTGAGACTATGGTGCTAAAGTCCCTCACAAACCTTCTATAGAAATTGGCTAGTCCTTGGAAGCTCCTTACTTGTGTGACACTTGTTGGTGTTGTGCATTCTTGGATAGCCATGATCTTGTCCTTGTCCACTTCTAAACCTCTTGAGCTTACTACAAAGCCAAGAAAGGTGACATGATCAGAGTAGAAGTCACACTTCTTAAGGTTAGGAAAAAGACATACAGTTTTGAATTTGGATAATACTTCCCTTAGGTGATCTTCATGGTCTTGAAAAGACTTAGAATATATGAGGATGTCATAAAAGTACGCCACCACAAACTTGTTAATGTAGTCTCTGAGTACATGGTTCATGTGTCTCATGAAGGTAGACGGTGCATTGGTGAGGCCAAATGGCATGACAAGCCATTCATAGAGACCAAACTTAGTCTTGAATGCATTCTTCCACTCATCACCCTTCCTCACTCTGATTTGGTGGTAGCCACTCTTAAAATCAATCTTGGAGAAGCAATTGGCTCCATGGAGCTCATCTAACATGTCATCAAGCCTAGGTATGGGGTGCCTATACTTGATGGTGATGTTGTTGATATCCCTACAATCCACACACATTCTCCATGTGACCTCCTTCTTAGGCACTAGTAAGACTGGAACGGCAGAAGGTGACATTCTTTGCCTAACATAACCTTTCTTCAAAAGTTCTTGAACTTTATCCTCTACCTCTTGACTCTCCTTTGGGTTCATCTTGTAGGATGGCCTATTAGGTAGTGTGACCCCTGGGATGAAGTCAATTTGATGCTCTATGCCTTTAAATGGGGGTCGTCCTTGAGGTAGCTCCTCAGGGAACACTTCCTTGAAGTATTCAAGTACTTGTTGAATGGAAGGAGGAAGTCATTCTAGTCTTCCTTCTGAGGCCAAGGTGTGTATCTTGATTAGGCACATGAGCCTTGCATCCTTAGGCAGACACTGGTCTTGGATCTCTTCTCTTGAGGATAGCAAGGCCAACTACCCCGGGTCTTGCCCTTGAGCATTGTTCCTTGTCTTGTCTTTGCTGGTGCCTTGATCCTTGACCTTGTCACTAGTATTCACCTTTTCTTTGTTCCTCTTTTGTTCTGAAGCCTCAGCTATCTGTAAGGGGGTCATAGGCTTAATAGTAATATGTTTACCATTGAAAAAGAAGGTGAACTTGTTAGAAAACCCATCATGGCCCACTTTATTATCATGTTGTCAAGGCCTTCCTAAGAGTATATGACAAGCTTCCATAAGCAGTATGTCACATAATATAGTGTCTACATAATGTCCTGTCTTAAAAGTCACCTTACATTGCCTATGAACCTTAAGTTCACCACGATCATTCATCCAATGTAACTTATAAGGCCTATGGTATAAAACTGAAAACTGAGTTAAGTTGAAGCACCCTAAGATACCTAGCACGGGTGCTTCATCATCTTCTCTTACATTGGTTTTGATCATAGCCACATTCATTGCATTGAAGGCTTCCCCTGCACTCGTGGAACCTTGTTTAATACTTTCAAGTATTTGCCTAAGGTCTCTGGAGTAGTGTGCAAGTATGAACCTTTCCCTCATCAAATCCTTCATCTCTTACCAAGTGTTCACTGGTGGCTCATAATGGGCTCTTCTTTCTCTAACTAGGTTGTTCCACCATATCATGGCAAATCCTTTGAATTATAGGGCATCCAACTAAACCTTCCTTAGTTCAGGGAAGTTGTGGCAAGTCCACACTTGCTCTATCTTCTTCTCCCAATCCATGTATAAGTCTAGGTCACACTTGCCTTAAAATGTGGTTAGCTTAACCTTCACATTGACAAGACCATCCTCTGGTTCCCTTGGTCTATCCTTGATTCCTTGGCCTTCTATTCCACCCTCCTTGTTCCATGAACCTATCATCCTGCACCTCATCATCAAACTCATCATCATAACTTTTCACATAAGGGGATTTGTGTTCAGAAACTTCCCTTCTAACATGTATATTTGGTAGGTTAGGGAAATGTGTTTCTTGGTCCCTAGGAGCTCTCCTAGTTGTTCCTTGACTAGGGTGTGTCCTTGCTATATATGCTTCTTCTTGAGTGGGAAAGGGTGCATTTGGTGGACGGTTTGAAGGCTATCCAATGTCAAAATGAGTATGAAGTTGGGTAGGTGGTGTCCTAGGCAAGGTCACTCTTGTTTCTAAGGTAGTTACCCTACTAGTGAGGGAGTCTACATGATCATTAAGGTCATCATCTCAGGTTGGTTGGTTTGGCTTTGGTTTGAGGGAATGGGTGGGGTAGGGTCTGGTTGAGAACCATGGAATGAGCCTTGATTAGATTCTGACATGATCAACACTGAAATTAGTGAAGTTATAGAATAATAACAAGTGTCTGGGAAGTGATCTTTGGTGGCTCTCACTCAGCACTCTAGTCAATGTGCTCCCTATACATTTGCTATCTTGTGAAGAGCAACACACAAGGAATCAGTACACGCAATTGATCACCACAAACAAACTCGAGAGTTAGGTAGGAAAGGATCTCAAAATTCACTACTTGACTACTCTCGGCTTACAAGAAGTGTAAAGTAAGAAAGTGTTTAGGCTTGAGGAAACAAGTTAGGGAGTTACCTCAGGCTTCAGCCTTGAATGTGGAATTGAGAAGCTTCAGTTTGAGTCCAGAGTGTCTAAGATAGGTGAGGTAAAGAGAGGGTTGAAGCCTTGACAACTTGGTTGCCGGTTAAGCCAAAGAGGGTTAAGGTCTTAGGCTAGGTGTGAGAGGCTCATGGAAATACTCTCTCATCCTTTTATTGAATGTCTTTAAAGTCACTTGGAAACGTACAAAATGTTTCAAAAGAAACGTTACAATAAAAGGTCACAAAACTACCTTAAGGTGCTACTGCTCTTTATGTTTATGCACCGGTTTTTCCCAATGTTTTTATTTCTTATTTTGTTACAATCTTGGAAGAACAAATATGGGAAAATAAATTAGGTAAATTGCTGGTGAAAAGGCACAAATGACCTGATCTCTGGCACGAGGCGAAATGGCGGGGGGTCGCGTCAAAAATGGGTGCAAGCCTAGCTATTGTCCACCAGGTAATAGGGTAAATGACAAGCTGTTTTAGCTGGTTTCCCATGCGCTCGCCTTTGAACCGTTTCCTTTGATTTATTTTTGAATTTGAAGTCAAAAACCTTGACTAGGAACGTCACTTCATGGGACACAATGGCAACGTGTTTGGTTCGAGGGTGGTTCAAGCTTTTTGTGGCTTCACACAACCGCTGATTTGTGCATTCTGGCCGGGTAGTGGGTTTACCTAGGTGTGATCATGACACTCCTTCTTCGAACTTAGTTATCCTCAAGGAAACTTGAAAGAACAAGTCTTTGGCTTCCTTACTACAAAAGATCTCACCAGATTAGCAAGAGCAATAACAAGAAAACAAAGCACAAAGTTGGGTGTTGGACTGTTTTTTGTTCCTGCAACCAGTGTAGTTACATGGAGAATTTTTGGGGTTGATTTAATGGTTTGGCTTGTAAAGTCATCCTGAGATCAGATACCACTTAATGTAGGGATGACTCCCTTCTAGATCGATCTACACAACACAAGCTCATACAATAGTGAAATAACAACAAAATTAAGGTAGCCTCCAATGTAAACTATCTAAGAAAAGCAAGAGAATGAGATAGGAGAAAGAGATAGATTAGTGCTCCGAACCTCCCTTACAAATACATGAGCACCTTGGACTTAACCTTGACACAACATGAAAGGAAAAGAAGACCCTTTGCCTACAACTTGATACAAGAGGAGATAATGACTCCAAAAGCACCAAGAGGATGTCTAGTGTGATTAGTGGAAAGAAACTATCAGAATTACTCTTCACAAAACACCTAGGATGGACATTGTTCAAGTATGTAGCTTGAGAGGATTCACAAGTGTTCTTGTGACTATTACACGCAATGTTTCCAAAATGGCAAAAGGTCCTAAAACATAGTTTTTAGAGAGCTTTTATAGCCATGTGAAACCGGGTCCTAGAGCACTCTAAACATACATAAGTTAAGTCTAAAATCCCCTTAGATAAGTTCTTGAGAAAGAGTGAGGGCAAGGCTCTAAGGGGTAAAATACAAAACATAGCCGAGAATTAAGTGTTCAAGAGCTGTTGGATTGTCAGGAATGTGGTTTTGGTTGAACCTGCATCCTCTTAGGGTCCTTGTTGAGCTTTGGGCTTGTCATCAAAGTTATTGAGTAAATCCTCCTCTAAGACATACAAGAAGCTTGTGAGCAATGGTGTTCATCCCATGGGTCATTGAGTTGCACAAAGTAGCTTCCTTGATCATGCTTGCAAGGTCTTCTTCTAGATTCCTTGCTCTGGCTCTTGTGACTTCCCCTTGTGTGGTTGGTCTAGTGGATGGTCCTCCATGAAGGTCTACAAGTGGTGCAAAAGAATGAGGGCATCTCGGTCCATCAACAAAAGTACCTTTGTGAGCTACTAAAGTAGTACAAGGTAGAGAGTTGCAAGCCTTTCCCCGCTCCAATCTCCATAACCACAAAGCTTAATGCAGATCTCCTTGGAGAAAAGGTGGATGAGATCAGCTACAAGAGGATGGTAGGATCCCTTATGTATCTTACAATGTCAAGACATGACATTGTATTTTCAGCTATGCACGGGTTCCTAAAGAGACCTAGAGATACACATGTTTCTAATGTCAAGAGGATTCTTCGGAATTTATAAAGGGACATATAATTTGTGCTTATGGTACCCAAGATGAGTAGATCTCACCCTTACAGGCTACACCGATGCAGCTTATTCTGGATATCTCATCAATAGGAAAAGCACATCTGGAATGGCTCACTTCTAATGCCTTTTCTTGGTGTCTTGGGGATCAAAGAAGAAGAATTCAATCGCCCTTTCAACAACGGAGGCCGAGTAATAGCCATTTCCGCTTGTTGCTCACAATTACTCTAGTGTAAGCAACAGTTGGTGGAGTTTTCCATCTCACTTGGCACACTAGAAATCAGGTGTGATAATACAAGCGCGATCAACGTCTCTAAGTATCCAGTCCACCATTCCAAAACAAAGGATATAGACGTGAGATATAACTTTGTGAAGGATCATGTAGAGAAGGAGTACATTGAGCTCACACATTGCAGAATGGAAGAGCAAATAGCTGATATTTTCACTAAGCTACTTAATAGGCAACCTTTTTTCACCTTAGGATACTATTGGGGATTATTCCTCTCAGTTGAAGCTCACCCTTCAAAGCACTATAAGTTCCCCTTTAACTTGACTACAAATAGCTACTTTGTCATATTCTTGGAAGTTTAGGAATGACTATATCTCTAACAAGCACTAATTTGTGTGTCTCGCATGACTGTGTAATATATTTTTGAAAAGCGCCTACCAAGCATGTATACTTGTTGCATTCAACATGATAATATGATCACCCTTTACATGCTATTCAATTCTAATCCACAAAATAGATATTGGGATTGCTTCTAAGCCTATTACATAGCCCCCTACAGATGATAAATATATATTGGTAGTCTGACTCATGTGTTACGCTCCCTAGACCCCCCTAGATCACACTTGGAGTATGCACAACGAGTTTCAAAAAGCCTTCCCTTATGATTTAACATGCACATACGTACTTTGCTTCAATGATTTTTATCCCGCTACATAATAAATGATAAATGTGTGTGTATTATCTCCCTTATTTTATATGTTGCTTAAATGAACATTAGAAAGTTAGGAAGGTTGCTTAAGCATGAAGTGATTGAATCTGTGTGTGGACGCATTAATTGCGTGCGGCGGCAATTGGGTCTGCAAGTATGCTTTTTGGTGCGGCTCAATGTTTGTAAAAGGTAATCTGTGATTTACGAGGTGTCTTAACCAGTGAGTCGTTGCAGTTTAAGCACGATATAGCCGACTTGATTTTTGAGACCGTTGTGTTCTACTAGTCGTTGAATATAGTCATTGAATATTGTGACCGTTGAATTAAAGTCGTTGGAGAATTCAACTACGTTTAAGAGCGACCCTATATAAACCTACACTACTACACAAAATGCATTTTAGTTTGTGATGAATTGTTGTAATAGACACAATCGGATAGGTCTATTTTATAGGTGGAACCTATCAGCCCGGATATGTTTGTTGATATCCGGGCTCAAAACATAGGCACCACTACTATGTAATCAAATTTACAGCCCGGGTGTGTTTTTTTCATGTTATATCGGGCTCTTAAATCCCCCTAAAATTCCCCCGCTTAACAACCCCTATTTTAATATGTTTCTAAAAAAGTTTTTTAAAAAAACATGGGCGGAAACATATTTTGCGCTTGGCGCCTATCTTACTTCTCTTCAACTTAACCTATTCTTCCTTCGTTTCAACACCCATTCTCATTGCTGACGGCTGTCTTCAACATTCACTGTTCCCGGCAGCTTGTCTTCACCATTCCTGGTGGCAGGACGACCTCCTCCGGTGACGATTCTCCATTCTTCTCAGACCTAATAGCATTCTCTTCTAATGTAATTCACGATTCTCTTCAGGGACGACCTAATTCACTATTCAATCTGTTCAGTTCGTTCGATCTGGTAAAAACATTAAGAGGACGCAAAGGTGATCTGATGTGAACGTGTGATGTCGGGACGTCGATGGAGTGATCTTGGCTTCGTCTTGGGAGTCGGGTCTAGGCAGGACACGAGTTTAGCTTCGTCTGGTTTTGATACGCTGGCGGTGATGGTTGATAAACAACCAAATTAATTCGGCTGCCACGTGATCTCCACTGGTTCAAAATGTGATTAGCAAATTGATTTGCTAATTAACTATTGAACAGGTGAAGATGATTTGTTAATTGCTTGATCACCCAGGTGTGGACAAAAAATGAAGCGGACGCACGAACAGGATTGGACGAACAGGTGCTGGCCAGTAATTGGACATACAACAATTAACAACCAGCACGGAGAGGAACGAAAAAAAGGATGACCGAACGAAAAAAAAGTGGAACTGGAGAGACGAACAACGTGTTTTGGGGTTGACGGCACGGAGAGGAATGCTCTCCGTTTTTCCTCAATTCAACCTTCTTTTTATTAAGAATACAAATGGCTTTAATATTTCTACGGGCGGCTTAAAAACTTAAATGGACCAGCCCATAAACCCATGAGGGAGGTTCTGGTGCGTACAACTCATTTCGTGCGTATGTGCGTATATAGACCTCTCTGTGTAATTTAATGAACCTTCATGTCTTATGTTTTGAACCACATATGTACTATGAACCTTCATTTCTGAAATTTTAGACGGTTCAAAAAATAAGACACGGAGGTTCATTAAATTTCAGGTTCATAGTAGATATGTGGTTCAAAACATAAGACATGTAGGTTCATTAAAATACACAGAGAGGTTCATATACGCACGTACACACGAAATGAGCTGTACGCATATGATCCTGTCCCTAAAACCATAATGGTAAGAAAATACAAAGTCACTAAAAGAATCAAGAAAAAGTCCTAAAAATACTATTCCGAGTCTAGAAGCTCGGAATCACTGATGATGTGAGGACGTCAGCGTCCGCACCCCCAAAGGTGAAGATATATGCAGACGTGGACGAAGATGGTGTGTCAATCAGCGTGGAGGCACGAACTAGCAAGGAATGGGTCTCCTTGAGTAAGGCCTTGGCGCGGCTGCGGGTGACGCGGACGTCTGGTGGGAATGTGAATGCCTTCTCCTCGTCCTCCGTGATCAAGGTCGCATCATGATCTTAATCTTAAAACTGGATAAACCTGAATTCCAAACAGTGTTTAAATGACCTGATTTTCTCCCCCGTTTTGGGATTTCATTTCCTTTTCGGATGCATGTCAGTCTAATCTCATCTTCCACCTGATCTCTTTCTACTCATACCTCTCTAGATCCCCGCCATCCAACTCTCATCAGCTAAATCTTCTTAGCTTCGACGGTGACAACACGATTTAAGTGTTGAATTTTGTTGAATTCGGGACTATGACGGGATTCCATCAAAAGAATAGATAGATAAGCTATGGTTTTACTCGTTTTTATCAATTGATTGGTTTGCTTGTGATGCTTGTAATGAATTGTGTGGTCACTTGATGCTTCAAAAGTCTATTTTTTAATGTTGTGGAATGCATGTCAGACGTTTGTTAATTGCTTATCAGATTGTGTTTGTTGAACCCTAATTTGTCGTCCATTTGTCTCAGCTCTCTTCCACTTCCCCCCATATTATTCTGGTTCACCACATCCTTATCGGCCTCCAGCTCAGGTATCTATCAACACAGGTAGTGTAATTCTAATCCTTAAAACGCATTTTCTTAATAGGTTAGCTTAATTATGATGTGCATTTATGATTTGTTAAGATTGTGGCCTAAGTGTTAGATATGTCTGTTTTACCACATAATTGGAATCATGTATGAATCGCACCTTCTTTTTTGCAATTTTCAATATTACTGAGAGTTTACTTTGTTTCAGCCATATGCTTAGGATTGATGATGTTGTTTATTTCAATTTCATTTGTTTCAGGGGAGAGTGAAAATGAGAATTGACAATGAGACTAAAAATGAATTGAAAATGAGAATTTAGAGTGAAAATGAGATGGTAGATGTCCTACTTGTTGTATATGTTTTAATCCTATTTTAGATGACTGGTTATTGTGGGTTTATGTATGTGAGGATCGAGTAAGATAAAGCTAATGTGACTAGATATGATCGATAATGTCACACTTACTCTAAATCCAATGCACAAAAGCTAGTAAGGTAGTGTACAAGGATCGTATTCAACAAAGCGAGTATATATGTAAATGAATCGATGCTGAATACTCAATAGAGTAGCTTAGATCGACTATCTCTTTATAGAAGAATGGCTCGATAGACTAGCTTAAGTGTGTTTAAGATGCGGAAATCGAAAAACACACATAGCGAGTCTAAGTCCCTTTGTAAACACAACGAGCGAGTAGCAAGTGTGTTTATATGTAGAGATTAGAGACTTTGCCACAATACAAACTTTAGATGGTTAGATTTAAAGTTCAGATCAATATGCGAAAAGATTTGTTAAGGTGAGAAACCTTGGCTTAACTCAAGCCCGGGATGAAACTCAGCACTATATTGATAATATCATAAAGATTACAATCGCTCGCTCTCTCCACTCAATACAATCACTCTTCAGCCCAAATACAAGATTGCTACTCTCAAGGTTTTGTTGACTCACTTGATCCCTCTGAGATCACTAGCTTTTCACCTTAAACACTCAATCGTACTCACCTCCCAACTTTCTAGTCCTGTTGTGATCTTCTGTAACCACTCAACTATACTAACTCCCATGTTTTCGAATCATGTTGTGTTTCTCTCCTGGGTTGGCTCCTCCTAAGCTTCACTATACTCTTTCTTACTCAATGAGGTTCTCAAGCTCATTTCATTAACAATTCACCTATTGCACATATATATAGAACTTCATAAACTTATTCCCCAAGAAAAGAATTCTATACATATTAAAACAAAGGTCAACATTGGCAATCCGTGCGTCGATCCACCAAGGGGCACCATATATTCCACACGCTTCTGCTCTTCTTGAGTAACAAACTTGTAACAAACTTCGTCCATGCTGGCAATCCATCTCACACCACTCGCAAGCCTTTTATTCTTCCAGTATGGCGATTCTCGTCCCTCGCTATCCATGGTAAGAAACACATTCTTCACCCATCCTTAGCTTCTCGAGATTCCCATTAGATGCGCCCAAATACCTTACACGCTGGTGCATGGAATCCACCTGGGAATTCTTCACTTCACTTGTGTTGAAACAAAGGATTCACTAGCTCTCAATGACTCTCCATGCGCTGCACTAGTCCTTCGCCTTCAACGACTTCACTTCACTTTACTTCTGGGTTGATTTCTCTTCTTCTGTTTTGGTTGAGACTGCCTTAGCGATACTCTCTGTCTTCGCAAGGCTTAAAGCTAGTCTCTAGCTTGTTCGCTATCTTAAAGCGATTCTCTTGGCTTCTTAAGCTATTCCTGTAATGCTTAGAAAACAAAAGATTGATCAAATGTAGTATTTGTCATCATCAAAACAAGAGGAGTGGTTGAGCTGAGCAAACTCAAACTAACAATTCCCCTCTTTTGATGATGACAAACACTTAAACAATGTAAGCACATATATTTTATAACGTACTCATTTAACCTATAAGATATAGAATGAAGCTTAAACTGATAATTGACAGATTGATCAAATCTGCTCAAAGTCTTGCTAAAGGCACTTAGCAAGTATACCTTTATCCCCCCTTAGACCAAGCCGGTCTAATTTCTGCCCAATTTCGACAACGGAAAGAGTATTCTACCTCAATCCTTCACCTGCCCAAACCGTTTTTCTTCCCCCTTTTGGCATCATCAAAAAGGCAATATATATTTCATCAAAAGGAACTAAAAGTAAGATACTCAGTCACGCTTAACTCAGATAACAAGCACAATCATGTAAAGAGCATGTAAGCGAGACAGTAACCATGAAGCACTCAACTCGCTATAATCAATCTAAGGCATACTGTAAATATGTATAATAAACCTCATGCCTTTTGTAGCTGGAACCCTAGCGAGTCTATCACAAAGCCAAGCCAAGAATATTCAGAAAGCAAGTAAGAGTATCAACTCAAATCACCTTCTTCTCAGTATGCTCACCAGCTTTTACCAATAGACTTTATTTCTGCTTGGAGTGGCTTCGCTTGTCTCAGTGCCAAATGATAAAGAGTGGCTTGGCACTGGTCTCGAGCTAATGTACTTGAAGCGAGATTGGACAAGATATCACTGTGATGTATTGACTTCAGGTTTCACCTCGCCTGAGTAGCACTTGATTTATATAGATGTGCTGGTCTTCGAGGTAGTTCATTCTTCACTCGCTTTGAGTAATTGGCGCTTAGTTACTTATACTGGAAGAAGTTCGATCACTCTTGTGATGTGATACAATATCTTAGCATGAACATCAAAGCGCAACTATGAAGGATATAATGCACATATAAGGGGGGGTTCACACTCAAATATAGCATGTAATAAGCATGTGCATATATGGGATACTAGATTTTTCACAATAATGTATACTTCCTGTTGTGGAGTTTTATCAAGGGAATCAGGAAGCAATCATTAAAGTCAGGCTTAGGGACACTTAGAAGTGGATCATTTCTTAGGCATGTAATAGGCAAGAAGACGATCACCACTTTCATGAGAGGTAAAGAAGAGCATGCAATGATATAGAAGATATTAACATTTTTGCACCAATATACTCATCAAGCTAGTCAGTTCTTGTTTAGATATAGCAAGTTAACAAGAAAGGATCATGAAAGCGTACCTCATACTAAGTTCCCAAAAATAAAGTAAACTTCTTAAACATATCCAGTAGAAAAGGAACTTACAGCGAGTGGACAAATGGTCTAATTTATAGAAATTAAATCCAACTGAAGCCTTAGATTTAAGAAAGGTATCCGGTTTAGTTCTTTAGTAAAGATGTTAGCGATTTGACTCTCTGTTGGTACATGAGTAAGCTTCACCGTTATCAGAAAGCTCTCGAACATATATATACAGTTTTTTGGATACAATTCAATGAGTATGAATAAAAAGTCGCTTGAAACTTTTAGAAACTCGCTTTGAACTATTTGGGTCTCGCTCAGGAATAATGTATGTAAATAAACCACTGAGTGAGGCTTCCTCTTGAGTAAAGCAACAGTGAATCTCCAAATATATACACCTCTTGTAAAGTAAGAATGAAGGAGAACTGTATTAGACTTTTACACATATTTGATCTATTTTTTCAGTCCTGAAGGAGATAGAAATCTCCTCCTTGTAGCTTCGAATTTAGAGTAGTTGATGTAGCCCATGTATGTAGTGATCTTTGGTTCAAACTACATGGATATTACATGGTGATCTTTCGCTCGAACTATGTATATACAGACTGCAATGATCTTTTGCCTGAACCGCATTTGCTCATTAAGCACTTACTCTTCATTCCAAACCTACTAAAATAGGACAAGATTTGGAGACCCGACAATGCTTTGGCTTCGTAGGGTGGTTAGCAACACTGACTGCAGAACTGGAAGGTAGAACACTCATTTTCACAGTTTTGGTGTCTTCCTCATAGTATCTTTCATCATTAAGATCAAGCACCTTTTACCTTTAGAAAGAGGGTTCCGCTGTGCTTTGTCCTGCCCGTGCTTGGCTTTTGAGGGCCTAGTACATACACGCAGAGTCTTAGAAGACTTGCTTTGGTCAGGCTTATTTTTTGCAAGACTCGCTTGACGAAGTTGGCCCTTAGATTTAGTCTCAACAGATTTATAGGGCCTTTGTTTAAGCGTTTTTAGAAGCTCATACTCATGCTCTGAGCGAACATTATTTCCGCAATAAATACAATAATGATTATATCGAATAGAATCATATTTTCCCTTACCAGGGCGACATGGTTCTCGTCGTGTAAGAGCCTAAGTGTTCGGAGAAGACTGCGCTTGTTTAATATACATGGAATGCGCTTTCTCTCCGTGGTACCATTTTTTGTCCTGAGCTGGTCTCTTCTCTAGAACATTCACTTTGCTTTTCAAATGTGAGTTTTCAGCACGGCAAGAGTGAAGTTCCTTGTCTAGCTTAATGATTTTATCATGTAGCTCGCTAGATAGAGAAGTGCCTGAGTTGGACGAATCATGGTTATTGTAGCCTAACCTTGCTCTAGCTTTCACAAAAACTGTCTGTTTAACAGTTTTGGCTTCCATAGACGCATCTAGATTATCTAGCTTGGTTAAGACTTTATCAATTATGCTCGTAATAGCTGAGTTACTGCTTTGGAAAGAAGCTAAGCCGTTGCCATTACAATGCTCGCAGAATTTAGTAAGAAGGGCAGGCTTTGTAGACAATTGCTTATTTAACTCTTCTATTTGATCTCTTAAATCACAAAGTTCTTCCTGCTGGGACTCCTCCTTAGCACGAACAACATCATGATCCAAGGCTAACTCACATAAGAGCTCAAAAATGGTGTTTTAGGAAGGAGCTCAAAGCCTAGAGATATTACCTTAGAGTCTTCTTCAGCTTCGGAGTCATCAGCAGCGATTAGACAAGTATCTTAACATTTAGTCTCATCTTCCGAGTCTCCCCATAAGACCTTCTTAGGCTTTTCCTTTTTACAATTCTCGGTTGAATGTCCATGAAAAAGACAATGGAAGCACACCGAGTCTGAACATGATTGAGAGTTTGAATCTGGAGGTAGAACATAATTGTCTTGATCACAAATTATTGTCGATTGTTCTTTGATTTTGAAACTGCCTTGTTCTCTGATTATCTTTCTGAGTAGTCTTATAATAAGAGCAAGTTCCCTATTCTCCATGATTCACAACTATATATATATATATATATATATAGCGAGTGTCAATCATTGCATATGAGCAATTTGTGCTCTGATACCAATTGTGGGTTTATGTATGTGAGGATCGAGTAAGATAAAGCCAGTGTGACTAGATATGATCGGTAATGTTACACTTACTCTAAAT
>NW_027366162.1:0-79519 GCF_046119375.1 Phyllobates terribilis
GGTAAGCATGCAAAGTGTGGATAACAATAAGGTCATAAATAGAGAGATAAAAGGTCAAAACTAACTCCTTATCCCTCCTTGGTGAATCCTAGACATCCTTCAACTCCCTTCTTAAGTCTCCTGCGCCAATAGATATGCAATCAATAAAATTAATCACAAAACAAAGTAAATCTGGCGCCCCTTTCGGATTTTCACCAAATTCTAAGTGGTAGGAACTTTTCTTTTCTATTCTTTTTTCTTTTATTTTTTTTCAGGCACCAACCTTTTCCTTTTTATCCATTTTTGCTTGCCTGGTTTTTATTCTTTTAATTTTCGATTTTTTCAATTTTTTGATTATTTTTCGTATTCTTTTCGATTTTTTTTATAAAACAATGCAAAAGTTCAAGCAATATAAATTCGGTACAAACTCGATCGAAAAACACTAAAACAGTTCAGCAGAGACTCTAAAACATAAAGAAAATAAGCGGAAATAACAAGAGAAAACCAAAAAGAGCATCATAAACCTCCTTGGTACGTCAACTCATCTCCCCACACTTGAACAACGCATTGTCCTCAATGCAGCAAAAGAGGATATCATAAGAAGGGAAGAGGGGGAAGGTACCACAATCACTCCGCAGCATCATCATCTGGTAGCGGTCGAGATGCTTGGTCGCGGTCGTGACATTTTTCAGAAATTTTTTCGCAAACTGAGTTACCGTCGTCTCGATTGAGAGTTGAAAGTCGCGGTCGAGACATTTTTCGGAAAATTTTTCGTATTCTGGATCACCATCATCTCGATCGAGAGTTTGAAGTCGCGGTCGAGACTTCTCTACGGGGGCAAATTCTCGATCGAGATGCAAAAGTCGCGATCGTGATAGAGTGATTTCGGGTGATAGTGTCTGATTTACTCCTCCAATGGCTTCCTCCCTGCTGACTCCTTTGATTTTCTTGTGGAAATAACAAAAACAAAACAACAAATGGGATTAATGGTTAGTAAAAATCCCTCGGGTTGCCTCCCGATCAACGCCTTTGTTTAACGTCTTTGGCTCGACTCCTTACTCTCTATCAACCAGCACTAGGCCCCTCATAGACTAACTCATCAAGGAACTCTCTCTTATTCTTCACACAATAGGATCTCACCCCTCGTCTCTTCCTAATCCTCTTGTCATACAACCCTCTCTTCTTCTTCTTTCTCACCGTGCGTAGCTTCTTAAGAAGTTTTGTAAAACGAGGCACATGTGCTCGGGGTTCCAGAGTCCCGGACATTTGAAGTTGTGGATGCACGTCAGTGGCTCTACATAGCTTGAGATCATCTCCCGGATCAAGTAATTCTCTCTCATCGTCTAATGATGGGCCCGGATCGTACTCATCGATGTTAAGTAGCTGAGGGAGACCTTTGCGGAAAACAGTTGTGAAACAGGCGCGGGTATGCGGATCTGGTGCACGGGCACGCACATCAGTAGAGAAGAGAGTGTGGGAGCGTATGTATGGGGCACGGTCGCACATGGGATCGGGGGGCTCGATGTGGACGCGCGTCGGAGGGCGTAGTTGCGCACATGGTTCCGGAACGATCATGTGATAGTGTGATCGCGCATTACTATGGTGCGGTCGTGCCCTTCACCGGTCTCGTCGGCGCGGTCGTGCAACTCAGGTTGCGGTGGTGCGTCTATTGGCTCCTCAACCTCAGCTTTACCCTCATCACTTGGCATCTCGTCCGAGCTTTGGTCACTACTTAATGTCATAGAACTGTTGTCCATAAGGCTCGGGTTCACTATGGTTTGAGGCTACAGTGCCTCGGATTTATTTTGTGCCAAAGTAGATACTAATTGCACCATTCGCTCAACCTGTTCTTCCAGATACTTGGAGTTCTCTTTTGCAACCTGATCATAAGTTGCAAAATGCCTTTCCATAGCATTCAACATCTTTGCGGTTGATGGTTCAGAACTAGGTTGAGGATTGTGAGGCCACCACCACCGTTGTTCCTCAGGACGTGCTTCCATGTACTTGGTTCTCTCTTCTGCAGCCTGATCATGAGTTGCGAAATGCCTTGTCAGAGCGTTCAACAACTCTCCAGTCGATGGTTCAGAACTAGGTTTAGGATCGTGAGGCCACCACCACTGATGTTGCTCAGGCTGGGGGTAATCATTATACCTCGAATAGTCCTCAGACCATTGTTGATCATATCTGCTGCAACGATAACAAACTTCCAGAGTTCAACCCCCTCCTCCTCATCAGTCTTCGGCCATCCTTCCGTATCTCCTGTAAGCTCAGCAAGTAAACTCATTAGTAGCGCGAGTGTAGACCATAGGATAGGTCCACACCAAGGTAACACAAAGAGAAACAAACTATAACAGTTGGCTCCCCGGCAACGGCGCCAAAATTTGACAGGCGTTAAATGGTCGTTGGCCCTATCAAAGATAATCCAACTAAATAATCCACTAGTGAAGTGGTAAGTCGGAGTCGAATCCCAAGGAAGCCAGAACGATAGCTTATATCAATTGTGTTACCTAGTAGTAACTAGGGGGGTTTTGATTTAAAACTAATCTTGCAATATTAAAACGTAGAATGTTGGATTTTGTAAACTATAACGATGGAAAGCTCACTCTTTTAGCATCAGCGCATTATTCTTATGGAAAGTTGATCATCGAATTCTATAAAAGTTATGTTCTTTAAATAAATAATCTAGTTGTCCTACTCTTTGTTTGTAAATAGCAACTAGTTCAAATAGTTCTAGAAACCCTTGTTGTAAGCAATAAACAAAGAAATCCTAAGGTTCAAAAGCGCAACAACATAAAGATCAAAGATAAGTAGGCCTATGCAATACCATTGGCAAATCGCCAATACTCGACACAGGTTTATAATCTCTACAAAAGAAGCACTCGCAAATAGTCTATGCTAATTCTGATTGCTACCTAAAAGACAAGACATTTCAAATTGAATTATCAAGCCTAGCGATATGAATGAATAATAATCAACCTAGTTTCGAACCTAGATAAAATCAATATCAATCAATGACAATAAACACAAGAGAATATTAAACAATGCTGAAATTATAATTAGAACATAAACAATAGAATTCTCACAAACAATTCCTAGAATAATGGCCTCAACCTAAGAGTGAACTAATAGGAACTTAGCCAGACATAGCCAAGAGAAAGTAATACATAATAATGGATGAACTAACCAAGGATGAAGGTAGAAGATGGCACAAAGGTGGGAGCTTTCTTCTTGGCTGCTGAATTTCTAAGAACTAATTTGTGAAATTGGTAAAAGGATCTTTCTAACCTAAAAACTAAAGATTTATATAGTGTCTAACCTAAAAGAGATAAAATAACTGAAAATAAAAGATAAAATAGGGAAAACTGATAAAATATCGGACTTGGATCTGCAATTGGGCCGGGTCCGTCACCGAGATCTCGATCGAGACATGTGAGTCTCGGTCGAGACTTTGTCCCAGTTCCTCAGATTCTGCGTGGCTCTCGATCGCCACTTCTAAGTCTCGGTTGAGAATTTCATGTCAAAGCCAAATCTCGATCGAGACATTTGGGTCTCGGTCGAGACTTTCATGTCGAGGGTAAATCTCGATCGAGACATTTTCTTCGTAGCACTTTCTCGTCGTGACACCTCCTCTCGGACTGGTCTTCGGTCTTCTATAAACTTCCGAGGCAGCTCGGCTTCGCCTCTCAGCTTCTCCATGGGTGTAGGTGTGGTAGTCTTCTCTCTAGCTCCGTCCCAAATGCATTAAAGGTGAGTACAAACGGGATCTCTATAATAAAACCACAAAGCAACGCTTATGAGCATCCCGCATATCCAAAAGTGAACATCATATCGGATTCCGGGAATACCACTCAATAAGCACCTAAGCACCACTAATCCTAAGCTAATAGTCGCTAGTTAACACCATATAATAAGCTCCTATCATCTAGGCATGGGTGGGTCATGGATTCTAACCGGCCTCCTAAAGGGTTCTGGCCCTAGGGGTTGTGATCTTGCTCTACATCTCATATCTTGGGTAGGCAAGGGTGCTTGAGGGTTTAGATGAGAAGATCCTCCAACTTCAAAATGGGTACCTAAAGCTCTGGGTGGAGTTCTAGGTCTTGTATCTTTGGATTCAAGGGTGGCTAATCTACTAGCAATGTCATTCATGTTTCTAGCCATGTTCTCATTCATGGTCCTAATAAGTTCCTCCTTCATGGTTCTCATGAGGGTCACCATGTCTGGTTGGTTGGTGATGCTATTGTCTGAAGGTAGGCGTGGGTTAACCTCCTCTTGTTGAGATCCATGTTGTGAGCTAGACTTGATCACAAACAACAAACAATGAACTAGGTTAGGTTAGACTAATAACTTGTGTTTGATGTATGTGTTTGTGTCACTCTTATCAAGTATGTTCCTCTCACTTGTTGTCTATGTCTTTCTACCTTGTAGATGAAATAGTTCAAGTATGAGTCATGTAAGCTTGGTGCACTAAAGGTGATCAAAAATCAGTGAGCAAAGTAGGCTAGTTGTAATGAAGATCACTTGCAATAATAGTAAGACAAGTTATGTGTGTATGCTCAAAGGGACTTAGGAACTTTAACTCAGTTGGGACACTTAAATAAGTCTTGAATTAACGTTGCTTGCCTCAGAGGTGTCCTTGAGAGTGAGTGTAGGAATTGTGTTTAACCCAAGATAAGGTAGCCGGGTCTAAGACAAGGGGTGTGGGGTTTAGGCTAGGGTGTGAGGGCACATGGCAATCCCCTCCCTCCCTTCTTCCTTAAGTTCAACAATTCACTTTGGTCACGTGAATAAGTTGCACTTTTGTTGATACAAAGATAAGTCACAACTTTTGGACCTAAGACAATAGTTTAGGTGTTACCGGGTGACGTGCAAAAGTGGTGTTGATACCAACTTTGGACCTTTCCTCCTTTCTTCCTTGAGCTAGCTTTGGGCAGCACTCAATTGTGTCTTGTAGTGGGGATTTTTCTAATCACAAGGCTCAAGTCACTTTCACAAAGGCACGGACCAAAAAGGCTGGGCTCTCCTTGCAAGATACTAGGTCAACCGATAGTGACAACCTTGATAGTGACACTTTCTACTTTGGATAAAGAACTTTGGATCTCTTTTGGGAATGATTTACTTGGGCATTTTGGCTGATTTTTCTTGCCCTATTCAGTTAAACATTTTTTCTTCAAGGGGATCTTGATTGTTCTTGATGGGGTTGTGCTTGGCTTGCTGAAATAAGGCTTATAAGTTGGCTTCTTGCTCGGTTTTGTGCGCAAACAAGTATCCGGGTAGGGTTTTGGCTATGGAATTCTCATGGACATCCCATCCTCTTTCTTGGATAATCTTTGGACTCCTTAAAGCACTCAACCTCAGCTATGTTCCTGCAAAAATACACTCAAACACTCATGAGAAAAGACCAAGAACAACAAAGCTCAAAAGTGATGGTTTTCAAGGGTTTTCAAGGCTGTTTTTGGGTGTTGTCTTGCAAGCTTGCAAGATCAACTTGTTTTTAGGTTTTAAAAGTGAAAAATGGATGATGAATCAGCTGAGCTCTAATACCACTTGATATAGGGATTCCCTATGATAGCTCGGACCTAGATTCACAACCAATCACTAAGCTAGAACAAGTGTTTTGGGAAGATGTTCTAACTTGTTCAAGAACAAGGAAGAACAAAGAGAAAATAGAATGGGGTTTGAGAAATCAGAGATGTATAGATGCTTGATTATGATTTACTCACTCTAAACCAAGCACCTTGGACTTAACCTCAACACAATGGTAAGATGAGATAAAACACAACAAACTTAACTCAACATAAAGGGAGATTGTACAACCCTAAACACCGAGAGCTTCCCAAGCATTCAAGCTCACACAATAAAGATTACATGAGCAAGATACCTAGGCAACAAGGGGCAGATTCAATCTGCATCTACACTAAGATACGCTACGGTTTTGGCCCTTGAGAACACTTAGGTTTCAATTCAATCAAAGGCCCTTTTGGTTAGGTCATTTTTTACATTTATACCTCCAATGAACAATGACTTCTACTAGATGAAAGCTTGACAAAATAGGACCAATATACCCTTAGTAAAGTGCCTTAAAAGAGTTAAGGTAAAGGGGTAGAAATGCACACTTTTACAACCTAGCCGGGTAAGGTGTAAAAGTGTGATAGTTTCACAAAAGTGACATGTGCAGCCTTGATCTTGATCTTGGATAGCCTTGATGTCTTCATTGGATTTGTTGGGGATGTTAACCTCTTCCACATACTAGAAGGGTTGAGGGAATGAGTTCCATTTGGTGTGTTGAATCCAAACCCAAAATTGCCTTCATAACTTGGTCTTTTATCTTCTTAGACATAGCCCTAGTGATTCGTCCTTTGTTTGTTGGGTTTAGGGATGCTCCTGCATCACTGGATGGAATAGATGATGTAGATACAGATAATGATGAGTTTGAGCTTGATGAGTCAAACATGGATCAAGAAGTTAATGTTCAAGTTTAGGAGGATAATGAGAATGAGTAGATGGAGGATTAGTTTATATTTCTATTTTATTAAGTTGAAATCTGCATTGAAAACTATAGCATTTTTTCTTTTTGTTGTCTTGTAGATCTCCTTTATGAAAAATGCTATAAAGTCTATGAATTTTAGATGATTAATTAACAAATCATATGCTTATATAAAAAATACATAGTTAAATTATGAATTACTATGAAAATTATGAATCAGTATATTTCTACTTAGCTTTTCATATAATGAAATTGTACTAAAATATAAAAATAAGTGTTATAATATTGATCCGCCTAGGCCTCGCCTAGGCTCCCACCTAGACTCCTAGGTGCTAGTCCCCCCTCATTGCCTAGCACTCGCCTAGCATTTTTTAGAATATTGGTGGGAAGCAATTATCAACATGCATGCTGGTAGCAAGAACATGTGTAACAATAGGAAAATCGAGCTACAATGTGAGTTCCATTCCTTCCAAATGAGCGACAATGAGACCAATTCTGATTATCACTCAAGGTTTCAGGTATTATGTGATAAAATGTCTTCCTCTGACATGAAGATTGTCTCTTGATTTTTTATACATGGGGTAACTCTAAATTTGATGCCTCGAAAAGGATTATGATCATGGCTAAGGAATTAAAAGGCATTTCAGTTTCCGTTCTTGTTGGTAAGCTTAGAGTGCAGGAAAGCGAAGATCTCAAGGAGCCGCATGTAGCCAAAGAAAAAAAAAGGAACGGCGTTGAATCTCTCCCGAGTTCTTTAGAAAATGGATAATGATGATGATGAACAAGATGAAGACAATTATGTTTCCATGATGAACAAGTTAGTTAAGAAGTTTTTCAAAAGACAAGATGGATCGTGAATCAAGGACGTCGTGTGCTATAAATTCCAAGAGAAGGGGCATCTCATTAATTCATGCACTAATGCCAAGGATGCCCACAAGATCATCTCAAAATCCTCTTAAAAAGGCCTTTGTCAATCTCTAGGGAGATTCAAATGAAGAGTTTGACAATGGTGAGCTAGCACAAGATATGTGCTTAATGGCAGTTGAAGATTCAAACACAGATGATGACATTGAGGTATCATCTTTTAAGTTTTAATTACTTGATAAATATGACCTTGTCGATTTACCTAAGGAATTGGTAATAGATCATAAAGCTCTCGTAACTCAAGATAGAGAATTACTAGTTGAGTTGAATGATCTAAGAGAGGAAACAATTGAGCTTTCTAAACAATTACATACAAATACCACTTTGATTACCAAATCTTGTGAGCTTTGTAAAGGAAAAGGTTTAACTAAGAACTCTGACTCAACTATAAAAGATATGCTTGATGAAATCCTAACAAGCTTGATGATCTAGCTGAAAATGTTGAAGCAAAGATCATTAATCAAATTGTCTTTGTGAATGCACGACCTGGTTTGGGTTTCAACTCTCTAGATTCCTCAACCAATTCTATCCATCTCAATCTAGTGACCTTTTGAAAAGTTAGTCGCGGTAAACAAAGAGCTTCAATCTTGCAAGACTGAAAATCTCTATCTGAATAGCAAGATTCAAGTTCTTGAGAAAGGACCAAGCGAGACCAAAAATGGTTTTATGGATAAAATGCGCATAAAATGTATATCAAACAAGTGTAAACTCCTACTGATCAACCTATAAAAATTGAGCGTAAGGAACCATTTCGTCCAGAAAAAGGCAAATATGGTTATGTCCGGTATAACCGCTATTGTACTTTTTATGGAATGAATGGTCACTCTAGGCATGACTGTGAGTGCTTAATTGCTCGCTATATCTTGAGCGCTACTTGTAAGATACACGATCCAACAATTGGTATCAGAGTAGGAGTTATTGCACAAGATTCATATCTTCCATATTTTGAATCATGGGAAACGACAAGTTAGCTTTCAACCTTGGAATCTCCATATCTAAGCCTCATGTCTTAGCTGAAGGCGAGCTTGAATGGTGGTTGACCATGCCACATAACTACATCCAACAAACTAACTTTCAATGTTGGATGATAATCGAGCGTGGTGATGAAAAGGTCACTGTAGAGACTGACACTGTGAAGTGGGGGCCAATGGAGTAAGCAATGGTAGAGAAGAAGGCCAAAGCAAAGCAGCTCATCCTGGACGCGCTCTCAAGGAAAGACATAGACAAGGTGATGTCTCTTCCAACTACCAAGCTTATGTGGGAAGCAATTATCAACATGCATGCTGATAGCGAGGACATGTGCAAGAACAAGAAATTTGAGCTACAACGCGAGTTCCATTCTTTCAAAATGAGCGACAACGAGACCATTTCTAATGATCGCTCAAGGTTTTAGGTAGTATGTGATAAAATGTCTTCCTCTGGCTTAAAGATTGTCTCTTGATTTTTTATACACGGGGTTAACTCTAAATTCAGTATTTGTAAAGGATTATGCTCATGACTAGAAAACAAAAAGCCTCTCCTCTCTCTCTGAAGAAACAGGTAGTGATGATGAAGATGAAGACTTAATTGGTATCCCTTCAAACACTAGAGTCGCGTTAAATGGCACTAAAGATTCAACGAGTCCAATCTCTAATGATTTAGGTATGCTTGAAGCTGCAGCGGGACCATATCCCTCTCAAGTGGAACCTTTGGATATTCAAGTGAGTTCTAGTACTCTTGTTGGAAGTTCTTTGACATCTCCTCAGAAGAAAACAACCACCTTGACACTTCTAAATTCCATTGAAATTGAAGTGCGTAATTATCAACTAATGAGAGATCGTCCAGTGAACAATATAATATCTTCCTTCAGACAAGGTACACAAACTCTCTCTAAATCTTCATAACTTGTATTCTAGTTGTGCTTTTGTGTCTTTACAAGAACCAAAGAACATTTCACAAGCACTCCTAGATCCAGATTTGGTAGCCATGCAAGAAGAGCTAGAAGAGTTTAAGAGCAACCAGGTTTGACGTCTTGTGCCAAAGCCAGCTAATAGGGCTACCATTGGTAAGCGTTGGGAGTACATGAACAAGTTGGATGATAGTGGAAAAGTTCTGCTAAACAAAGCAAGACTTGTCGCTCAAGGTTACAATCAACTGGATGGCATAGACTACGATGAGACATATGCGTCTGTCGCTCACCTTGAAGCAATACTACTGTTGATAACATTTGCTTCACACACTGGATCCAAGTTATTTTAAATGGATGTGAAGACTGTCTAAGCCAAAAGAGGAAGTGTATGTAAAGCAACCTTCGGGTTTTGAGGATCCCGCTTTTCCTAAGCATGTCTATTTCTTAGACAAATCTCTCTATGGTATTAAGCAAGCGTCTCACGTTTGGTATGACTCTCTCAGATTAACTTCTTCAGCATGACCACAAAAGAGGTCTTGTTGACAAGACTCTCTTTATAACGGAAGTAAAAGGTGATATATTAATTGTTCAAGTATATGTTGATGATATTATATTTGGGTCGACTAACTTGCAACTTGTAGATGACTTCAAAACTACCATGAGCCTCAAGTTTAGCATGAGCATGATTGGTGAGCTAACCTTCTTCCTAGGGCAAAAAGCTAATCAACTCAAAGGATGACATTCAAATTCATCAACAAAAAAATAAATCAAAGAGCTACTCAAGAAATATGTGATGGAATCAAGCAAACCTCTCCCTACGCCCATTTCTACTACCACCAAGCTAGATGCTAACTCGCTGGTGAAAAGGTCGATAAGACCATGTACAAGGGTATGGTAGGTTCGCAAATGTACTTAACTATATCTCGTCCTGACATTGTTTTTCAGTTAGTTCTTGTGCACAATCACAGACAGACCCTCGAGCTTCACATCTAGATAATGTCAAGCGAATATTTTTCCATCTCAAAGGGATTGACTATATGTTCTTATGGTATTCCAATGGTGGTGAGCTATCTATTTTCGGATACACCGATGAAGATTATGCTGGATATTTGGTCAATTGGGAAAACTCAAGTGGCATGGCACAATTCTTAGGCCCTTGCTTAGTCTCATGGGGATACAAGAAGTAAAACCCATTGCAGTTTCCACAACTGAGGCTGAGTATATCACTACAACTGCTTGTTGTTCACAACTCCTATGGCTTAAGAAGAAGCTAGTCAATTATGGCATCTCGGTAGGTACACTTCAGATCAAATGGGACAACGCTAGCACTATCAACATCTCGAAGAATCCAGTGCATCACTCTAGGACAAAGCACATTGCTGTGTAACATCACTTCTTACGAGATCATGTCGAGTGAAAGCATATTGAGCAAGTTCATGTACCTACAGAAGAGCAAATAGCTAATATCTTTACTAAGGCACTTAACATATTAACCTTTTTACACCTTAGACTTCAGCTAAGTTTTATTCTTCTCAATTACACCATTTCTTCATGCGTTGTAAGCTTTCCCCTCCATTGAGTATGAATTAGAATGCTTTATCTACTTTGGGAACTTTAGCTTAAGTTGTGCTTCATACTTATTCTTGCTTACATGCATTATATACTCCAAAATGTCGACCTAGCTATACTTGTATATTGAATGTAAACTCATACAAGCGACAAATCAACGCTCCCGTCCAAAAAAAATGTCGGCCCTAGCGCCTTTGCCCTAGGCGGTCTCCGTCGGCCTTCTGCCGTCTCAACTCCTCGTTGTTCCCTACCGTTTTTCACCAGCGTCATCCTCCAGAGTTCGTCATCCTGATTGTCAATAATCTCCTCTCGGTTTCCGGCTCCTCTGTTTTCCAATAGCCGGTGTTGGTTCTACTTTTCGTTTCCTTCTTCCTCGATCCGCCAAGTCACAGTCCACTGTCCCTCCTCCGTCGGATTCCTCACGAGTCTGACGTCAAAAGTACGGACACTAGCATTGCGGTGTCGCTGTACCAGGAGGGCGGTATTCTCTTGGTTGGATTCGAGGCGGAGTCCGGTGCTTGGTCGGAGTGTTTTCGTCAGTAAAGTTTCCGTCTTTCTGGTGTTTTTCGTTCCTACATTGCGAATTGAGGGCTCTGGTGGCGGCGGCTGCCACTAGGGTTCGGTGTGCCTGGTTACGTAACGGCCACTCTATGGGCAAGAATAAACGTAAAGGAAAATACTCGGCGTCTCCGGGTTTGTCGTCGGGTTCGTTGAGGGTTCAGCCGGTAAAGACGACGCCGTTGGTGCGACCTCAGCATAATTTGGCTACTGCGGTGGCTTCATCTTCGGCATCTCAGGCTCCGGTTCAGGTTGATGAGCACGCAGGTTTATTTGAGGATCATGGTACGGATGAACTCTGCGACCATGAGTTGTATACGGAAAATTTCCCCAACTGCTGGATCCATCACGACCTGCTGGTACGAGTGACGTCAATGCTAGTGACACTAAGCAAGAGGCTGCCAATCCTGCGTGTTCGGTTACTGTGGGTGAATTGTTGGGATTACACGTCTCGTCGGGTACTCCGCCTTTGTCTTCCAAACCGACTAATTATGCTCCTCCTTTGGTTATTGCTCGTCCTCCTGCAAAGACAGCGCCTTCTTTGACTGCTCCTGTGAGTGTTGTTCCGAATGCTTGGGCCCAGAAATCGAAGAAGATCTTCATGAATTCTGGTTTGGGAGGTAAGCTCTCTTTAATTCCTCCTACCTCGAATCGTGTTGCTATTAGCGTTTTGGATGGTTTGCCTATCGAGAGAGTATGGGGTTGGTCGTTACTTGGTTAGTATGTTGGTTATAATCCTGGTCATCAGATGTTGCTTGAATTGATGCATAGCTGGGGTGTGAAGCCTAAGTATAAGGTTGAGGAAGGATGGTAGATCTTCTCATTTGAGTCTGAGATGGATAGAGATACGGTACTACGTGGGGGACCATATTTCATGTTTGGTAGGCCTATCATCTTGAAGATGATCCCAGAAAAGTTCACGTTTAATCGACGTGACATTACTACTATTCCACTATGGGTTTGGATCTTTGGTTTACCAAAGAACTTTTGGATGAGTGATATTCTTAGTCGGATTGCTTCGCATGTGGGGAAGCCTTTGTTTGTTGATATTGTCACGGACAGCAGGTTGCGGGGGTCTTATGCTCGGGTTCTTGTGGA
Organism: Phyllobates terribilis; assembly: GCF_046119375.1. NCBI lineage: Eukaryota > Metazoa > Chordata > Amphibia > Anura > Dendrobatidae > Phyllobates > Phyllobates terribilis. Next base: position 12,501 of record NW_027366162.1, read on the forward strand.
GGTAAACTTTACTTCTCCTATTTCTAGAGGTGTGACCTTGGATTTTGATGATGGGGAGTCCATTGATGCTACTTTCTTGATTGAAAACGAGCCTAAGTATTGCAAGGACTGTTTTCATTTTGGTCACTCGGATGAGCTATGTCAGTTTAAGGAGAAGCGAGCTGATGTTGGTATGAAGGGCAAGCGTAAGGAACAAGGTCCGAAGGCAGCTACTTTGGCTGTGCTAAAGGATCCTATTCCTGCTTCGGCACCGACCCACCCTTCTGAGACTACCGATCCTTCTGCTAGTGTTGATGTTGTGCCTGAGAGGAGTCAGGTTGGTGTTCAGACTGAAAGTTCTCCTAGTGACCCAGCTGGGGTTCAGTTTGAGGGTGTGGGGCCTGTGGTCCAGTCTAAGCTGCCGCATGATATGAGTCAGGTTGATTGCGATTTGGCCCCTACTGATGCGGGCAAGACTACTGCTGTTGTTGATGGTTAGGTATCAGTTGATGGTTTGGCACCTGGGGTGGACCTTCGGTTGGGGGATGTGACTGCTAAGGAGGCGTGTGGACCGTCTGTATCAGGGGAGGAGAGCCATAGGCTTGAGTCCGTCAATGACACAACGGCACCTACGGACTTGGCAGTTGAGCACTCTGCGGACATCCCACCACCTGCTAGCCCTCATAAGGTGGCTTCTATGGCTTTGAGAGAGTCGAGGTTGTTAGATGTTGATATGACTTCTACTACGGTTGTCGGCAACAGGAAGAGGAATCTTAGACGTCCTAGCAGCGTCCGAAAAGAGGTTTCCCAATGAATGCCTTAGCTTGGAATGTGCGAGGGCTTGTCCAAGACCGGAAACAAAATGGTGTGAAGGAGGTGATTCACAAGTTCTTTGCTAAGGTATGTGGTCTTTTTGAGACTAAGTATGGTAGAGGTGACATTACTACTCTTGTTAGGCGTACGGTTCCTGGTTGGGAGTTCACTATGAATTTTCACCTAGACCAGCGCGGTCGTATTCTTGTTGTCTGGGATCTTAGCTATGTTGATTTGGAGATTCTGACTATGTCTACGCAGCATATTGGGTGTCTTGTTACGTGCAAGACTTCTGGTGTACGATATGGTATTTGCTTTGTGTATGGTCTTCATTCTGTTGTGGCCAGGCGGCCACTTTGGGACTATGTTGATCAGCTGTTTGCGGCACATGATGTTCTCTGGCTGCTCATGGGGGATTTTAACTGTGTCATGAATGCGAACGAGAGATTTCATGGTGAGGTTGTTCGTATACCACTACTAAAAAATAGCGTTTTAGCGTCGAAATTTAGCGACAAACGCGGGTTTGCATGCTAAATATGAGAAAGTCCATAATTAGCGTCGAAATTTAACGACAAACCGATTTTCGAAGCTAATTGTTGGTGGGAATCATGGCGGGAAACTTTAGCGTCGAAATTTTCGACGCTAAAATTAGCGTGCAAATATTTCGACGCGAATATCGTCGCTAAACATTAAAAATCCCGATCGAAGATTAGCGTCGAAATGTTCGACGCAAATTCGACGCTAAATGAGTAGTAGCTGGTGACGTGTATTAGTGAAATTTAGCGTCGAAATTTTCGACGCTAAATTTTGACGGTAATGCTGAATTAAAACACCAGATTCAGTCGACTCCCCAGTTGACAGCAGAGAAGTGCGACGGCGAGAAGTGAAATCGGCGACGGCGGAATAAGAGCGGCGACGCGAGAGCTAGGGCGAACGTGCTAGGGCCGAATCAAAGGGACGACTTCAAGGGTACTTCCTCCTCCTTTCTTCTTCCTTCTTTCTTCTTGTTAACTACAAATTGGGGGAAAATTAGGTTTTGATTGAATTAGTTAGATTCGAAGCTTTATGTTCAAATTAGTCTTCTCCTAGCTTTCTACAACGTCATAGTACTCTTGCATGTTGATTTTGACTATGATTTGGAGTGAATTGATGTTATATGAATTATTAAGGTTGAGAAATTGTGAATTTGTGAATGTTTTGAGAATGTTGTTTGAAGTTGTAAACTTACGAATTTGTCGATTTGTGAAATTGGTGGAAATGTGAATTTGTAGAATCAATTGTGATTGGTTGAATTTGGGAATTTGGAAACTAAATTGAATTTGTGAAATTACGAATTTGTCGATATGTGGATTTGGTGGAAATGTGAATGTGTAGAATCAATTGCGATTGGTTGAATTTGGGAATTTGGAAAATAAATTGAATTTGTGAATTTGCAAATTTGTCGACTATAGGAATTTGCGAATTTGTTTATATGAGTTATTTATTGAATTTATTGGTCCATTAATAGAATCTCTATAGTTATATACAGGTTAAGGGGTAATAAAAAAATTCAAAAAATGAGCTTTGATCATAGTTGGATGTATAATAGAATATTAGGAGATGGCATGCTCTCATTAGAGTTCGTAAGTCATCTTGACAAGTTCGTTGAATTTGCTATGCAACATCCTGAGTGTATGGACGGCGATCGGATGAAGTGTCCATGTAGTAAGACTACATGTCAGAATACGTTTTATCGAAGCGTCGATGAAGTGAAGTTACACGTCATGACTAATGGGTTTGTGCGAGAGTATTTTGTATGGATTCATCATGGTGAGAATGGTGTGCAACAACCGTCTGAAGATTTCGAGTATGGAAATGTGGAATACAATTCAGTTCAGAGAATTATATGTTATTTTTTATGCGTTACTGTAAAATTACAGATGAGAGCACAACCCAGTAGTAGAGGTAGGGGTAGACAGACCCCTCACACCGACGAACCTGTAGAAGAGGTTAACGCAGAAGGAGGGGAAGGTACACAAAACCCTGTCACCGACGTATCTGTTCATGAGGAGCCACGTTCACGAGTACCATGCTAGAGGACGCATATTTATCCTCAGGGGTACGTCAATGTGTAATCTTATTTAACATTAATTAATTATTTGAGCCGACTTATAGTTTTTAATGCACACAGAAACCGTCTTCATGATTCTCGGAATCATGATTCTGGGACGGTATCGAGGCATATGCTTTGAATATTCAGACAACGGTGGTATCTCGAAGGCCACCAATGGAAGGGTCTTAGTCACGACCAAATTGGTTTCTACTTTGAGGAACTGAAGGTAATTATCATATTTTCTATTATATTAATGTCTTGTTATTCTAACTTGTTTGTTTACCTTGTTCAGAAATACTTTTGGTGGGACCAGTGCTTTAGTGACCAATTCATTAGAAGCGTCTTCGAAAAGCATGCTGCTATACGGTATTCAGACACATTAACTAAAATGAGGAAAAATAACAAGAAATGTGCGACCGTTCCCGATACGATTTGGCAAGCCTGGCAGAGACAATGGACAACACCAGAAGCACAACAGCTGTCAATCACCTACCGTGCAAATAGACGAAGCGCTCCAACAGGACAAGATGGTCCAGTGAAGCATACCGGAGGGTCTCGGTCTGCTTATAAGCTCAAAAAAGTTTTGGTATGATTGAAAAATATTCTTACATAGAATCTCTTAAGTTTTATTAGTAATCAATTGTTTTTTGTGATAGGCTAAGGAGCTTGGACGGGAGCCGACTCTCCCTGAGCTTCATGTGCGCATGCACACGAAGAAAGACGATCACGCTCATTTCATTGACAAGAAATCCAAAGATGTTCATGTAAGTCAATTCTAATTTATATTGGTTTTGATTTCCTTGAAGGAAAGACATTTCTATTGTGATTGTGTGTTGCATTTGGGCATTTTGTGTATGTGATAAATGTTATGAATGGTGGGTAGCGTTTACAGGTTTGCAGGTCACTGTTGAAAATTGGGTAATGTTCGTAATATAGGGGAAGTGCTGTCAAATTTTTAAAAAATATTTAATGTACATTTATTTAATGTGCATTTCTTGAATTGCAGGATCGATTTCAGGCTGAGCGTGCTCTTGCTGAACAGTCTCAACGCACTGGCGAGGTCGAGGGTAGCTCAACATCAGTAGCGGTAGACGATAATGAGTTGTTCTTGTCTCTGGATGGAGTGAAGGGGCACCGTATTTACGGGATAGGCACAGCGTCTTCATCATATCAGTTATCCTCTCATCAGCGTCGTCGTGCCTCCACCAGCCACTCACAAGAGAAAGAAGGACAGACAAGCATGGACGAGCGCCTTAAGGAGATGAGGGAGAAGATGAGGGCGGAGGTGCAGGCGGAGGTGCAGGCGACGAGGGAGGCTATGCAGGAGCAGATGAGAGAGTTCCAATCCCGCTATGAAATGCAAGCGGAGGCCCAAGCTAGACTCCAGGCTACACTTCAGGGGCACATAGCGCATTTGATGTCCACATTGCCCCCCGAGCATCGTCCAAGAGATCAGAATGAGGACCATGACGTTCCAGATCAGAGTTACAAGTGATAGATATGGTTCGAACTTGTCGGTTACTCGAAACAATTACTTGTGGGATTATGTTTTTTATTCGAACAACTATTCCTTAATTACTATTCACTTTTATAATGTCTACATCCTTTCAGTATTAAATAGGTTTAACAGGAAAATAAATATATATAAATCTGAATTTGTGAAAAAACCTAAAATTAGCGTCAAAATGGGTCAATTAGCGTCGAAAATTCCGACGCTATTTCGACGCTAAAATTGATTTGCGACAGGGGTGTTACCGACAGACCGTTAGCGTCGAAAATTCGACGCTAACGGTTTTAGCGTCGAAATACGGGAGATTAGCGTCGAAATATTTCGACGCTAATCTCCTGTTTTTTAGTAGTGTACCTAAGTGTAGAGATATGATTGATGCATGTAGGCGACATGGGCTGACAGATGCTCCTACGTCTAGTACTTCACTCTATACCTGGACTAATGGGACTGTCTGGAGTAAGCTTGATAGAGTTCTAGTTCATCCTGGTTGGGTTTCTACTGAGCATTATGTTAGGGTTGAATACCCAGATGTAGGTATCCTTTCGGATCACAAGCCTTGTGTTGTTACTCTCAGACGACCTGAGTTTTGTGGACGTATGTACTTCAAGTTCTTTAGCATGTGGGATGATCATCCGCAGTTTATTGAGGTGGTCTCAAATGGTTGGGTGCATCCTCCTCAGGGCACTTGCCAGTTCAGACTTGCCAAACTCCTCAAGAGCTTGAAGTACCCTCTGAAGTGCCTGAATAAGGCTGAGTTCGTGCTGCTGCGGCTATCTCTACATTTGATGTTGCTTTAGAGGATCTCAGACAGGGTCCGGATGTTCCGGAATTGATTCAGGCTACTTCTGATGCACGTGTGGCTGCTTCTCGGCTCTCTGCTGCTGAAGCTAGTTTTCTTGGGCAGCAGGCGAAAGCCAGATATGTTCTTTTGAGTGATCAGTGTACGAGGTACTTTTATAGCCTGTTGAAGGCTAATGCTCGGAAGAGCTACATTGCTTCAGTGATTGACAGGACTGGTATGCCTACTACTACTATTTCTGCGGTTGCGGTTGAGTTCCTTGCTTTTTACCAGTGGTTATTTGGGACTGCTCCATCTGTGTTTGCCCTTGGTCCTCGACTGTCTGCTGAAGCGAGTGATTCCTTGGGTGTTGAAGTCTCAGTTGATGAGATTAGAGCTGCTCTTTGGTCTATTGGTGATGAGAAGGCCCCGGGCCCTGATGGTTCAATGCGAGGTTCTTCAAGGCCTCATGGGAGATTACTGGGCCTGATGTGTGTGCAGCTGTGAAGGAGTTCTTTATCAGTGGACGACTTCTGAAACAAATCAATCACACTGTTATTTCTCTTGTTCCGAAGGTGGATTCCCCATGCAGAGTTGAGCACTACCGACCGATTGCATGCTGCAATGTTGTCTACAAGCTGATCTCAAAGATCATGACTACTCGGCTTGCCAGAGTTCTTGGTACTCTCATTGACCCAGCCCAAAGCGCTTTTGTGGAGGGGCGGCTGATGCGTGAGAATATTTTTCTCTTCCAAGAATTGCTGAGGAGATACTCAATCACGAAAGATACCAGACGGTGTTTCCTGAATGTAGACATTGCCAAGGCATATGATACTTTGTCTTGGGATTTCCTTTGGTTCACTTTGCGTCATCTGGGTCTGCCTGCTCAGTTTTGTGCATGGACTATGGAGTGTGTCACTACTGCTACTTATTCGATCAAGGTCAACCGTGGTCTTCATGGTTTTTTCCCTGGTCGACGAGGATTACGGCAGGGCGATCCTCTCTCTCCTCTGTTATTTGTGTTGTGTATGGAGATGTTCAGTAGATTGACGCGCAGGGATACTGCTGTTCCAGAGTTTGGTTACCATCAGCACTGCACAGGTATTGAGCTCACTCATTTGATCTTTGCTGATGATGTCGTTTTGTTCTGTTGGGGGGATGCTCCTTTTGTCTCCATCCTCAGTGACTGTCTGAGGAAGTTTGGGGATATGTCTGGCTTATGGGTTAGTGCGGCAAAGTCCTCTATGTTTTTGGCTTCGGTACCGGATGATGAAGTGGGTACTTTACGTGCTATTACGGGTTTTTGCGAGGGTACGTTTCCTTTTAGGTACCTTGGTATCCCGATCAGTTCGCACAACCTTCGGGTTATGGACTATAAGCCACTTCTGGATAGGATCAATGGGTATCTTAGTGCTTGGGAGAGGAGGAGTTTGTCCTTTGCTGGTCGTCGTGAGCTTTTGGCTTCTGTGATTCAGGGTGTTGAGGGTTTCTGGTTGTCTACTCTTCATGTGCCTGCAGGAGTTCTTTCAGCGCTGATCACCCTTTGCAGGAATTTTCTATGGCGTTGGCCGCGAGTTAGCTGGAGTAATGTCTGCTATCCGAGACAGGAGGGGGGTCTGGGCCTGCGGGATTTGGCTGTCTAGAACAGCTGCTTCCTCCTGAAGCATTATTATCATATTTCTGAGGGGCGGGAGAGTCTTTGGGTTCGTTGGATTCACCACAAATTCCTGCGTGCTGATAGCCCAAGCACTTGGGTAGCTCATCGACGAGATTCCTTTCTGATCAAGGGGATTCTGGCAACTAGAGATAGAGTTGTTTAGATGGCTGATAGAGAGTTGGAGGTTGAGGAGACTCTTGATAGTTGGTGTACTGTTGGCAGGTTCCGTGTCTCGGCTGCGTATGATGCGCTCCGGGAGAGGAAACTGAGTGTGGCTTGGAAGGCTGAGGTCTGGCCCAAGCATAACACTCCTAGGCATTCGTTCAATTTGTGGTTGGTTGTGCTCGGACGGTTATCTACCTATGACAGATTGTTCTTTCTTGACGTTGATCTGTGTTGTTGTCTTTGTGAGTCGGCATATGAGTCTCATTCACACCTCTTCTTTGAGTGTTCGGTTGTTCTGAGCGTCTGGCAAGCAGTATGCACCCGGTTTTACATTCCTCACTCTTGCACTTCTATCGATAGTACTATGGTCTGGTTGTGCGCGCATGCACATGGTGGAGGAGTTCTTGCTAGGGCTCAGACCTTTGCGTTTTCGGCGATGGTTTACTTGGTTTGGCAGGCACGGAATGCGCTTGTTTTTTAGCACAACCGGATTCCGGTTGAGGTCATTGTTAGGCAGATTAGCATTCATGTTTTTAGACTTTTTTATGACATGTTTCCTATTACCATGGTTGTTTCAGCACTTGGACACTAGTTTGTTGATTATTTAGCACAGTATGGATAGCCTGTGTGTTATGCCATGTGTTCTCTTGGACTGTCTGTGATTTGAATTCCCCATTTTTGGGGACATACCATTAATATTATTTACATTTTAACAAAAAAAAGAATGTAAACTCATTACTCTCTTCGACATCAATTGCATACTCTTATTTCTACCCAAATAGAGAATGATGATCGTATTCTATCCATATTAAAAGCCCTTAGATATGATCCACTCCTACGGTGTCCTAAGCCAGACCTTAATGTCACTAGTACAAAGTCTTTAAAATACGCATAATAGAAAACGGTAGATAAAAATGTGTTGTCTTATGACTCTAAAAAAACGCGGACAACGGTTTTTTTGATACTCATTGTCTTTGGTGTAGAGTACTCACAACGCTTATTAGAGACCCGTTGTCTTAGATGACTTCTATATATCACACAATGGGTATTCAAGCATTTGTTATCTATCTAGTGGAGTATATGACAACCATCCTAATCAACCATTGTCTATATATAAACATACACAAGTATACATAAACATATGTTATCTATTGATAAACATAGACAACTATACATAAACAACCGTTGTTTATAGATAAATATACACAACTATACATAAACAACCGTTGTTAAATTTAAATCTGAAGCTTGTTTGTTAGATTATGCTTTTCGTTTATGGTAGTCTTATCTATGGTAGCTCTCTTTGATGTTCTATTTTGGCATATGCTGTGAAATTAAGCTTAGCATATGGAAAAACTAGACCAACTAACTCTTTGTTGTATCTGACCTAATGTTTTTTTTAAATTGGCTTCATCAAGGTTGGTTATCTTGGTTTTTAATGATTGATGGCTACCTCTTAGTGCTTATTTGTTCAGTTTTGAGTATAGATTTGTTGTTTCATGGAAGTTCGGGATGAACTAACTGTATTTGATGTTGATCACAATGTTTATAATAGTATAATTGCTGAGAATATCTTATCCATTATGCCAATGATGTAGGCGAACCTTTGTTACAACTCCATGAAAGATGGAAACAGAAATAGCAAGGACAAATATGTAGCAGTTAAAGAATGTGAAAGTATAGTGTAGCAGAGATAAGAAGACACTATTGACAAGACTGAACTCATATCAGACTGTCACACTCTAGAGTTAACTCCCTTTAGATATGCTCATTTTCATCAATTTGATGTACATTTACGAGATTGGAAGAAATCATTTTCTCATCACTACTTCCTTCACAATTAGGACTTAAAGTAGGATCCAAAATCCAAACATGCCTTTTTTTACACAATCCATGTTTAAATACAATCCTTATTGAACAAGAGAAGGATTAATCTGAGGGCTTTCTTTGACAATGTTTATTTAGGGGAATGACGTTGGCACATAGCACAGATCATGAATATACTTCCACACACCTGAGCAGGAGAAAGCAGCATGGGAATCCTTGGAGAAGCAACAACAAATTCTTAACAGGAAGATAGTCATTGAGATTCTTCCTGCTAAAAAGTTCTACAAAGCTGAAGAATATCACCAACAATATCTTGCAAAGGGTGGCTGGTTTGAATCCAAACAATTCACTGAAAAAGGTTTTAATGACCCAGTTCTCTACTATGGCTAGTAAGATTCCCTTCACAACTTTATTTCTTCCATGGATTTGCTCCGCAATATGATGATGCTTGAAACCCTTGTGTATATTGTGTAAATCCTACTTGTTAAGTTGTTGCCACTTGGTGTTACTCTGTAATGTCTTGAATAGATGTTGGTGCCAATAATGTGCTTAATTCCTAAAAACTCAATGAAGATGAAATCTGTTTCATATATAAGAACATGAACTGACATCTTTTTGTAAGCATAAGTTTTTTTGTTGTTTATGTTACATGTGTTTCCCGTTAATTTTAATAGAGCATATCAGTGTGAATTTGAAAGATTATAGCTTGTTTAAAAGCTCTGCTATACTTGTTCTAATTTACTATCTCATTTTAGGGAAGCTGTTTTTCTGTACACAAGTCATTGAAATAGTCTTTTTTATGTTCATGCTCTACCTATCTATATACTACTTGCAAAAAGTTATTCAACTCTGATTTTGAAAACTATTTTTCTACAGTAGGAGAAATCAAATTTTTTACTGATTTGTTTGAAATATAATGGCCTTATCCAATGCGTGGATTATGTTTGCTTGAACCTGTGGATCATGGATAAGCATTTAGTGCATCCTACTTGTTCGTCTATGGTAGAGGCTTTGCAGGTCTATCATCTGAATGGCTTGTGCTATGAAGCCAAGAATAATGCATTTTATCTGTCTCTTTCCCCATATTTGGAGGATTATATGATAACATAAATCGACTAGATTTTATTTTATTTTTTGTGGTTCAATAAATTGACAATTAGTAAAGTTGTTCAATGTTCTGCATCCAACAATCAAAAAGATGCTGACACAAGCCCCTCTTTACTTTCACTATAAAACCTGCTTGTTGCAGTATAAATAGTAAGGTGAAACTTTACTTTCACTTTATCTGCATAAATGGGTACCTATATGTACAATTTTAGTTCCATTTTTCCTGCTGCGTGTTTAAAAATCTATCTCTAAATTCTAGTTAGCTTTGACACATGGGCCAGAGAACATCAAATCTCTTACTCATAGTTTTTTTTGCTGCCTTCATCACAACTGGATACATTAATGGGATATTTTGTGTTGGACTATGCAAAATAAAGAATCTTCAGTTAACTATTTTTCTCCCTCTTACTAATAGCTTTTTTTTAAAATATATCTCTGAATTCTAGTTAGCTTTGACGCATGGGTCAAAGAACGTCAAACCTCAAATGAAGCTGGCAGATGAACGCGGAAATTCCTGTTTTGAGGTACACTTGACTAGATTTCGGCACTTTGTTGCCTTTCTCCATTCTAGCTTTATTTACATTTTTTGTTAGACTTATCTTGCTAAATTGAAGATAGGTTACCATAACTTGTTATAGTCAAATGTGTAAGTATATCCCATGGTAAAAACTATCTTCTAGTATGTTTTTACTTGCATTACTTGGAATACTGGAGCTGTTGTTATATGACGCCATTCTGGGGCATATTTTCTTCTGCATTTGTTGAATGATCTAGTGTTGTGCCTCTACATGTTGCAGCTAGATTTAGAAATTCTAAAAACAAAATGATAAATATGCAAAACTTGTTTTGTTTGTTCAATTATAGGTCTGCTGATTAGAGTAATAAGCATCTGGTCTAGGTTTGTTGGGTTAGCCATTAGCTTATATATATATAATCAGATTTGGCAATTTGTGATTTTTATTCTGATTTGCTGAATTAAGTCATCTTCAGGTCCTGTATGATACTTTTCTCCTGTACGATATGCACGTACTCATACTTGATTGTTGAATGTTCTAAATAAGCATTTGTCATGTTAATGTATAAATCCAATTTCTATCACATAATAGAATAATCTTTTTCCTTTTTGCTCATATATCTCGAGCTAAAGATATACTATATGAACTCTATGTGTGATCTCTGTAACAACATCAAGTTTGGTCACACATTGAAGAATGTTGCATATCACCTTTCTTTTAAAAGATTGAAATTTAGAACGTTATTGCATTGCACTACTAAGTTTTTAAATAATATACTTTATTCTAATTCTCCATTAGTTACATATGGTACTTTATGTGTGATCTTCCCTAAGCGGTTAGAGCTCTTAATTTCAAGTTTGGGTATTCAGATGATTGAAGTTGGCTTGTGTTATATATTTCTATACTAACATGATCACTGAGACTAAATACTATATTAAACTTCTGTAACAGGTTGTTAAGATTTTCATTCAGAAATACTGCACAACTGAAGGAAATCTGTCCTCCCATCACTGCTAAACAACCCCATATATCTGTGCAGCGCTTGCTGCATATATTTGTTGTAAATATACCTTTAAATGGGTGGTGATGGTGGAGCATTGAGCTCTTCGGGTCATTCTGTCAGAGTTGGTACTGCAACATCACTCGATATTCATCCATTGCTACAATGTCTACAATTAGATTCAATTTCATTTGGAAGCCAAAAGTATAGCCCAAGAGAAATAAAGAGAGTTTTGGGATATATTGGAAATGCATCAGAGAACCTTACACATCAAATCAAATTGATGAAATTCGTGAAGAGTGGATTTAGTTTGTAGAGAAATATATTAAATGTAAGCATTTATGCTGGAATATTCAACTTTATCTTCATACTTGAAATATATGTACATCTTCTAATATTGAATATATGTTTTTTGTTGTGTAGGTAGCCAAGTCTTCAAACTACTTATGTGGAATGGATGCGACTCATATGGATTGAATTATATAGATTGGCATAACATTATATATTTATATTCTATTAATTTTTTTACACATTTTATAGTTTAGCTAGCAGTTCTTTTATTTCATTTATGAACAAATTAGTGATCATAAAACTTGCATAGACAACGATTAATTAACTCATTGTCTAATATATTGGATTATTATATTGTGTTTTGACAACAATTATTAATGAATCAAAGATAGCAGAATCCACAATGACAACTGATGTCCATGTTAGAAAAATCATAATAGACAATGGTTGCAAAAATCATAATAGACAATGGTTACAAAAATCGTAATAGACAACGGTTTCACAAATCATAGTAGACAACAGTTTTGTTTTCAAAAAAATAATAGACAACTGTTATGAATCTATATATATTATATTTATTTTGACAATAGACAACACAATCTTAAACTAGAAAATTAAACTTTAATTTAAGTCTTTGATAAGACAATGGTTTGATCATATTTTAGACAACTGGTGTAACCCTTGTCTAAGAGAACCGTTGTTAAAAGATGAACCGTTATCTTTGCATAGACAACCCTGGATATAACAACGGTTTGGAAACAGTTGTCTATCCTTGATTTCCACCGTTGTCTTTAACGTTTTTTGTACTAGTGTGTAATGCTTTCTAGTCCCTATATCTCTACATTGGAAGTATTTATTACGGTATCAAAAACCCTAAATACCTCTCTATATGCACATACTTGTTATATGATCATTATTGAGTGTGAGTGCGTAATGTCTCTATATGAAATGTGCATTTTCCCTCTTACTTGTGCTTTAAAATTCATATTCGCACTGTTCAATTGCAACACATCCCAAGTGTGATCTTATGACTTCTCATTATGGTAAGTTAATTGGTCTGGTTAAGCTTTGAAAAGCGTGTGTAGTGTGGCTTCAGAAAAAGCACATTGGTTTGCGCTTTGAGGCAATCTCAGTGGGTTTGTAGCCATTGGAATGTGAATTGCTTTAAGTGTATATGTGATGGTGATTTGACAACTTCAGTGATTATTGTCGAGTGAGATCAGTCACTAATTTCGAGCCGTTGGGATGTGATGAGATGTGAGCGACACTTTTTGCTATAAATATCGAGGTTGAGTGGATCTTTCCCTTTACCTTGCCTTTTGTCTCTCTCATCTAATCTCTCTCCCATCTTTGTATTGCTTACCTGGTATTATCTCTATCGCTATTTTCTCTTGCTCATCAATTTCCTACCCACACATCACCAACCATCTAAGCAAATCTCCATGACCTTCGACAAGGATACCTTAAATAAGTTCTTGGATTTCCAAGAAGCTTAGAACAAGAACTCACAACCTCATCTGCTCCTCAAATCTCTTCCCGAGCTACACCACCACCCACTCCCCAAACCAAAACCCTAACTACAACTCCAGAAACACCGGCCATCAAAGATGTCCTAGCTGAGTCTACTGCTTCGACACCTCAAAAGCTCCTCAAACCCGTTACTGAGGTGGTCAAAATGGTGGTCGCCGACCTCGCACTTGTCCAGCCCGAGGAGTTGCAAACTTTGGTAAAGATGCTTGAATCCCCGTCCTCTCATATTGAAGTCACCGGTCAAGACGAGATGCCCTCACCGAAGTCAAAGAAAATCATCTCCGGCTCCGGAGAGAACATTCCTAGCTCCAGGCGCTCCAAGAACATTATATTTGCCGACGATGAAGAAGAAGATGAAGAATTTGATCCCCTTATTCATGAGCATCAAGAAGAGCGACATGAGGAATCTCTCAACACCAAGAAGGGCGTTAAGCGCACTCAGGAAGCCATTGAAGAGGTAGAGGAGAGTGAGGACGAGGAAGATCTCGCTCATGCTTTAGCAGTAGTCCACGAAGCGAAGCGAAGGAAGAGTAAGCGCTCAACAAGTAAGTCCTCTAACATCTCTTCCATTCTAACTATTCCATATGGTATTGCAAAGCGAGAGGTAGTTGGGCCCTTGATCGTCGCTAACGACACCCTTACCGCTCTGGAGAAAGAATTCGAGGTGAAGAAGTTTTTCTAGTTGCTAGAGATTCAGGGCTGGCACGGGATCGAGACCGTCCCAACTCAGGCCGACCCAGACATGATTCGATGCTTCTACACCACCCTCACTGCAGTCCCTACAGTCGATGAGCATCTCGCTGATCTGGTCTATGTTATCTGGAAAGGCCAGATTGAGTATTTCTTGGTCAAAGAATTTTCCAGAATTATTGGGCTCAAGAGCTTGATGGGCTTCATTAAGGTGCTGAAGAAAAATTGGCCAAAGAATTATAGGTACATCAAGCAGGTTGTCTTTGGAAAAAATGTGCCACCCACTCTGAAGACCGACTCGCTGTCGTTGTACAAGCAACTGCTTCATCTCTTCATTGCCAGGAACATCATGTCACGCTACCAAAATCTCTATACAATCACCATTACTGATTGTTTTTTAATGGAGCGATCTTTGTCCAACAAGCCAATCAACATTGTCAAAATAATGTTCACCCACATGCCCATCTATCGAGCTTCCACTTATCATTACCTATATTTCCCTCATATTGTCAAGAAGTTGATGCTCGAAGCCAAGATCTATGAGCCGACCAAGGAGATTGTGTTTGATTCAGTCTTATCTTGCGAGATGGTCTCTGAGATGATCGCTTTAGCAAAGGCAAAGGCCGTAGTTGTTGAGGAGAAGCGACAGAAGCAACCCAAGGGTCTTACCTACGAGAATGAACCAGAAACTTCTTCCCAGTCTATCTACAGGGTTGAGAAGGCTATTCAAGCTCACATCTAAGTCATGGGTAAGAAAATTAATAGTCTTGAATCTCGCTTGGCGAAATTGACTCAGTAAGAAAATTAATAGTCTTGAATCTCGCTTGGCGAAATTGACTCAGCTTTTGGAATCGCTTGTGACTATTTTGTGAAGTCGGTGATTTGGGTTGTTGTTTATTTGTGCTTTTGCGATTTTTTCTTCCAAGTTATGCTAGAATTGCAAAGAATCCATTTACTATAAGGTGTAAAGATATTATTAATGATATAATATGCTTTTGATGATTTGAGTAATTTGTTTTCTTCTTGGTTACAGTTTAGCTTGACTGGTCCTACTGCTTTTTGTGCATGTTTGTTGAGTTGAGATTGCTTGTGCATCTTTTCTACATTTCCCTTTGTATAAGTAAAAGTGATTTTATCGGTGATGTGAAAAGGTGGAAGTGAACAGGTGCATATCTGTTAACGTTGAGCTGCGAATTCAGACCCGTCTTGGTTTAAGGGGGGACAAAGGTAATTTAATAAGTGTTTCTAAGTGTAAGTATATAGCTTATATGCTTAACTGAGTATATTGATCAAGCTCGATATGTTATTGAGCTTAACTGAGTTCATATGCAATGTTTAGTCATGTATAAGTTTGTCATCATCAAAAGGGGGAAATTGTTGGTTAAGGCTAAGTTTGAGCTTAACCATTTCTCTTGTTTTGACAATGAAAAATCTTTGTAATGATCTTTGTGTGTTTTAAGCTTGACAGATTATACTCGAGGAGTTTAGGTCTAGCTTGAAGACAACAAGGTCTAGCTTAATCATTTATGGGTCGAGATTGAGCCTAGTGGAGAAAGCTAGGTCTCGCTAAGGCTATAATAAAGTAGCGCAAAGGTCGCTCTGCGCAACGAGAGAGTCGAGATGCAAAATAATTGAAGTGAAGAAAGTGAGTTCGACCCAGAGATCAACGTCATACATGTGGAAGGATTCCAGTGGTTCGCTTGAAGCGCGCAAAGTATTTACTCATGGAAGAAAGGCCGGTAAGATAGAGTTAAAGAGAAAAGAGGACAACTGGAAGGTTTTTCTACTTCATGAAGGTGCAAACCCGAGGATGGCTAAAATGGAGAAACGCAATGTGCATGGATCGTTGTCGGGGATAGCGGGATCATCAAGCAAAGAAACACAAGCGCATGTATCACCATTGCGCAGAAGCACAAGCGTATAGATTGCTGACTTGGCGTGCTTCTTGGAGAATAAGCTATAGACTCGTGCTTAATTAGAGTTAGTTACGAACTCTATAAATAGATTATGAATAGTGAATGTAACATTCATCTCTCACATCACACATTACATAGAATTCACTATCTTGAGAGAGTCTTCACTTGTAAGAGCTAAGAAGAGTAGCTTTGTTGTTTGAAAGTTGAGCTTTATTGAGAAAGTGAGATAAAACACTAGAGAGATAGAGAGAGCTGGAGTGTGTTATTCTTCACTTTGTAAAAGTTAACTCATTAAGAAATAAAGATTAGTGGTGAGTTCTATCCTAGACTTACTAGAAGTCTAGGGTTCTCACCTTGGAGAAATCTTTGTAAGATTATCTAGCTTTTATTCTTTATTCTTCCTTTCCGCATTTAAGCGTGTAAGCTCGCTATAGCTTAAGCGCTACTTAGAAGATACACGATCTGACAATTTCCTTTATTCTATTGTGGATTTGCATATGGGTTTTTCTCACACTATCATAGGCCTCTAAGTTGGTAGGAGGGCATTTGTCCGAGGATGACATTTCCAACGCTCTTCAAAGGAAGGTGGCTTCTTCAGAGGAAGAGATCGAGCTACTAAGGAACCAAGTTGAACTAAATCAAATATTATTGAGGGGCTTAAACAAACCATAGATGGTGAAAAAGAGATGGAGCAGGTGTAGGGAGAGACCCAGATGGCTCAAGGGGCCATGGAGAAGCTGCAACAAGAGTATGAGACTAACTATCTCAAATTTGACAAAAGCATCGCTGAAGGGAATGCTCGTCTCACGGAGGCCTTGACAGAGTGATCCGAATCAAGCGCATGATGGAGGATATACGAGTGGCTAAGTACAACTTAGATGTTTAGGTGGTCTATATGGTCAACAAGATGAAGACTATTCAGAAGGACATAATATCCCGATATGTCAAAGGCTTTCGTCATCAGCTCCGAATGGAATTCCATGGATGGGATTTCTATCACCTAGGAGGTAGGTTTAGGATCATTTAGATGGTCAAACATTACAAAGTTGAGCCCATAACCCATAACTCCCAGGAACGTTATGACCTGGTCCTACGCTTCACCGCTATCGCCCTCCCAAGGAGTTCACCATAGTGGATGATCCTGAGGACTTCGACCAAATCTTGGAGCTGTGGGAAGAGAATGGTTTAGTCAGTGGTGAGGCCCGAAGGAAAGGAGCAAATGCTACTTCCCTTACGAGTGGGTTTTCCACTACTAGTGGCAGTGAGGGGGTTCTCTAGCTGAAAACTATGGATCATTCTATTGATTCACACTCTAACGTTAATGGCCGTTACAATAAAAGATCGCGTGTGGAGGATGGAGATGCTTCCTTTTTATGGTGGATGATTCATAATCTATTAGATATCAAGGCTATGTGCACGTGATGTAGTGAATTCATATGGTGTATCTAGTGGTTATTAGCCTAGGATTAGTTGAGCTTTTGGTGTCGTTTGAGTGTAATTTTGGAATCCCGTTTTGGAGATTATATTTTATGGATTCGTGGAAGACTCGGAGATAACTTGTCGGAGCAGTGCTTAGTAGATGATGTTTACCGAAGGATTATGATGAAGTACTAAGAAACGGAGACGTTCCGGTCCAGCACTTGCGTCAATTGTCAAGACACCTCGCCAGGACCGCGACCGCGACATGGAAATGCTGTGACGGTGCCATCTGTGTCCACGCCTAGGCATTTCTGCACCTACGTCCAGGCATTTCCGATCCCATGACTGCACCCTCCATGCCCGTGCCCATCCTTTTCCATGCTCGCCCCCAGGTATTACCGCACCCGCACCCAAGTATTTCCACGCACATACCCATGCACTTCCATGAACATGCCCGGGCATTTTCGTGCCCGTGCCCAGGCATTTACGCAAACGCGTCCAGGCATTTCCGTGCCCGCGCTCAAGAGTTTCCGCGCCCACGCCTAGGCGTCGATCGGGACCACAACCAGCCATTTCCACGTTCACGGTTTCTCCTTCCCAATGCCATGAAGTTTTTGCTTCTTTGCGGCCACGCTTTGTTACTTTTGCACCCGTGTCATTCCTTGCCAAGAAAATTTTGCAATGTTGACCCATAAGTCCACCTTCGCCATCCACTTAATCAAAGTCAACAATTTAACATATTCTTTGCATTAATTACATTTCAATGTTTATAGGGCCTTGTTTTAGATGGAGAATATATACCTACTTGCTCTCTTTTCACAATTTTATCTCGTTTCTCTTTCTATGAAGAACTAATCCATCATTGTTTTGCTTGATGATTGAAGACTTCAAATTATTTTAGTTGTGAGTTTTCTACCTTTGTTCTAATCTCTATTTGATTGTTTCAGTTTCTCTTGTTCTTAGGTCTTATTGATTTGTGTTGATTTATCTAGATTGGCGTCCTAGTTATATCAATATTTTCATGTTGCTAGAGTTTCATTATTCGAGTTGAATATCACATCTGTTTGTAGCATCTGTTTGTAACACGCATGATTTGCATGAACTAGTTTTGATTTGCGTGAGGAGTACAAGAGTTTTTTGTGGATCAAAGAGCTATCAGCCATGTCAATCGATGTCCTTGATCGGATTCTCTCTGTGCATGTTCCGTCTCCTCAAGAACAGGTTAGTACCTAAGATGTATATCATTTTCTTTCAGAATATTGGCTTATGGAGGATGTTGTTTGCTTACCAGCCCTAAGTGGCTATCACATTCGGGTTCAATTTGATTCCGTAGTTTCTATTAGTTTTTTTTGTCGACTCCTCCACTTTGATGTCTATAGCCGTGCTTATTGCAAACGAATCCTTCATCGTGTTGATGATATTCTTTGTGAGCATGCCTTGTGATTTGATGTTGTTAAACCAAAATCTGTGGCTAGTGATACTCCTGAAGTGGCAAGTGTTGGTTCTTTTCCTGATGCGAAGGTGCCACATGATACGCTTATGAATCATGAGCAAGCGTCGTCTCTATTGGTATTCGAGGTTGAACCAATTTCTACAACAGAGCCATTGGTTTTTCCTGTCCATCAAGTGTTTGATGAAATGCCTTGCAAGGAAATTAGGCCAAAGGCTGACTTTGTAGCTGACCTAGTCGATTTAAACGACCAATCAGTCATTTCTTGTTGATGCAAGTGAGTTTTATGGATGCTTTCATCCTTCCAAAGGGGGTTGACATGTCTGTTATTGGAATGGTAAGTAAGGAATTGATCGTTGTTAACCATGAGTTTACAATTGTTGCTTATTTTGCGCTTATTGATGTTGCTACACATGATGATATGAAGGTCTTCCAGGGAGACATGACTATTAATCCCAAGGGGATTGTGAGTTGATCTCATGGTGATGACTTCCTTCAGTCTTTCATTACCAGTGCTGAATTGTCGTATGGTTATTATGTTATACCATTTATTCTTGATCTTGGTCGTTTTGTTGTTGAGTACTCGACTACCATTATTGCCTACGAGTTTGTCGGTTGATTTTCTACGAATGCTTGTGGTCGGTTTCGTGGGAACGTTGCTAGATTATACACCTTTTTGTTTTGACCTAGGATGAGAGGGTCCAATTCGAGCTATTTTAGGATTACTGTACTGCTACAGATTTACTGTCCAAATTCAAGGAAATATGGGAATTGTGTGAAGGTGTTCCTGCTCAACTATTTCATGCGATCTACTCTACTATTGCTTATGACAATGACGTCACTCCGTATCTACTCCCGCACTAACCGATTATTAACACGAGGACATGTCAAAGCCAATAAGTGAATAATGATAGGTATCCAGACGTCCCATTAATGCTAGTGCAAGACGAATAGTCTTTTGGAGTAATTGAGCGCTTTTTAAAAATATTTTGAGATTTACAAGAAGTCTAGAAATAATTGTCTTTTGAGATTCATGTTTTCGTTTTAGAATTAATTACGTCTTTTGTATTCTTATTAATTATCTTTGTCAGTTTTAGAACATGTGTTCTCATCTTGCATGATGGACCGGTTCGCTAGAATAAGGCCCAACAGGCCAAACGCTAGTTCCTTTCTTTAGGCTATATATATCCACCCTTGTTGAACTTTTAATCGGGTTAAGCTTAAAGGATAATTTGTGTAGTGAGATAATCTGCTCTTTTATCCCTAAACTTTTACTCCCAAAAAGCCCTAATTTTTCCTTCCCTTATCCCTAGTCATTGCCCATTCCCTTTCTTCCACCGTTCATTCGCAACCACCAAGGCCGGCCACATGCCAACACTGTCCTTCCCCGCACGCCATTCCCCCTCTTGGTGCACCCCTCTCACACATCTGCAAGCTTGCACACAGTCATTTTGCATGGTCTCCAGCCCATCCAGGCAACCACACCAACATCCTCCCATCCATAATCAGTCCCATCCCAAGACCATTCATCCGTTGTTTCATGGGAAAGCCTCACATCCGTCTAGATCCGGGCTCTTGTGGTCATCCCAAGGGAAATTTCATATCACTTATCTTGTGTATTCCATCATGGTCCATCTTGCACTCAAGATCCACGCCAACGGTCGAGTGGTATGCCAAAGGGGGACCGACTTCATACTCATATCCAGCGCTATGAGGGAGGCGTCGTGAGGCCATTTTACTTCGGGTAGGTCCAAGACGGGTCTGGTGGGCTAGATAACACTTGGCTTATCATTGTCATGAACCAGGAGAAGGGGCAATGGTTGGAGATGGGGAGACTATTGTACTTTTCACCCAAAAGAAGGGGAGAGCCCATGCGCCTTAAGGTGATGGACGAGTGGCACAAAACAATGACCTTGAACCACATGGGCTATCAGATGTCCCAAGTGTCCATTTTCCTTGAATCTCCTCCTCCCCCGGTCGTCTCCGAGATGTTTCGGGGATCGAAGCTTGATATTCTTATGCTTGCGCTGGTATTCTCCCACACTCCCTTTTTTCCCGTGAGCTTGGTTTACCTTGGTCATCAATGAGGAGGGGAGTGTGGTATGATTAAATATTTTGCTATCTTTTTCTATGACTTATGATTTGGACTATTGATGGGCGACATCTAGTATGGTGTAAGAAGTGATTGTTAGCGTCATTTATAGGCAAATTGGCCATGAATTCAAGCATATCAATGTATTCTGGACCTCGCAGGGCACATGTGTTAAACACGAGGATTACAAACATTCGGGAGAAGAACAAAGAGAAGATGACTGAAGGACTAAGCAAGATCGCACACACAATAAGACGCAACCACGACGGAGAAACCTGGCCTAGGGCGCGAACGTGTCACGATGTCTTCAAGGCTGCGCCACGCCCCATTGGCATGACCGCGCCCAGTGTAGGTTGGTTCCGAGACTTTCTTTTTTTGCGGGAGTTTTTTGTGCCTTACCTAGTTTTGGAAGGAGCTTCGGGCTGGCTTATTTAGGAGTTGTTTCTAGGATTTCTAGCATTTATAAATAGGGATTAAAGCTTTGCCTCCTTCCCATGCTTAATTTCTATTTTAGTTTAGGTAGTTTAGAGAGGATTTGCTTTGTTCACCAGGTTGAAGTCTGCGAATGATTGGATTTTTAAGACTTCTACCTTCGTTCTATGTTATAATACTAAGTTGTTTCATTTCTCTTGCTATATATTTCCATGGAATGTGATTTATCTATCTAGCTTGGCCACCTAGGTTGTTTAAGTCTAATTCATACTGCTAGGTCTGACTTGTCCGAGTTGGAGAGTCTTATCGTCAAGTAGCGAACCAATGCATGACCTAGTTGGGATTACTATTGTGTTGAGATTTGATGATGTGTTAAATATTGGCCCTGAGCCAATGGTACTGCATGTTCCTATCTACCTGAACGCATCGCTGCCTAGGTATTAAATCTTGATAGTTTCAGGGTTGTATTTAGGTAAAGGTTTATAGGACTAGTTGGACTATTAACTATATAAGAACAAAGATTGAGACAACCATAATATATAAATTGTAGAATGAACCGAAATAGTAATTAAGAAGTCAATGATCAAACCAATCATTCTGTTGTGTGGATACTCATTGAATAAGGTATTTTCTCTATTATTTTCCTTCACTCAATTAGTAGTTTATTGTCAATCCAATATCCCCCTTTATTATTATTAAGTTGTTCTTTCATTACACAAGAATGAAGTACATGAATCCATGTGGGATTCAACCCTTACTTTCCGCTTTTCTTGTGTAGAGTAGTGTAGTTAGGAAATATTATTTTGACATGGCTAAACGACGCTCGTCAAATCTGGCGCCATTGTCGGCGAGTCAAAACTTCTTTTCTTGTGTTTTGGTTTGATTAACTTTGGTGTTGGACATTGTATGGTCAACACACGTTCTATTAACGCATTTACCTACTGAATTTCTCAGGGGATATGGATGAAGTCGAGCCCACAACTCTAACCAAGGCACTGCTCGGGAGGCAACCTGAGAAAAGAGGTATTTTTCCACTTCCATCTATCTTCTATCTTTTTTCTATATTTCACAATAAGGACATTGTGTACTTTAAGTGTGGGGTAGGGGAACTATATCTCACCTATCCTTGTTTTTTGAAATTTTGAATCTTTTTGAATTTTTAGAGTCGGCTATTTGTATTTTCCCCTGTTTGATGCTTTGTGGATTCTTATAATGGTGTGCTGATTTCATATCTTTCTACTATGCCTTTGATTGTTTGATTGTTGATATTGCAATTGTGTATGATGATGATATGATTGACCAAATTAAGTACTTTTACTTGAGTATATGGATTATGATTATGCATTAGGACCAATACTGAGATTGCATGTTCACCATCTCATCTCTAGTTTTGTCAAATTATTTTGCTTTCATCCGTTTTCATTACAATATGCATAGAAAGAAGAGGACCCGGACTATAAGACGGGTGGCCCTATTACCTGAATAAATGATTTTAAAAATAACTCACATGGACCTTCAAACGGACATGGTTGATGCCTAAATAAGAGTTGGCCCGGACCGTAAGACGGAAGAGCCTGATGCTTAATAAGTGATTATAAATTGAAAAGTCAATAGGAAGAAAATGAGCAATAAAAAGTTGCATGTGATATTACTTGAGTTGAGTTATGGTTTTTGTATACTTTTGAGGGTGTTGGAGCTCAGGAATTCTTCTCATAGATTATGAAGCATGTTAGGACAAGAACGAGTCATTTATTTGATCTTGCATTATCGTCCTCCATATACTATTTAGATAAAGACATCTCTTACACAATTTATAGATTCATTGTTGGGCACCTACGTAGGATAAACATAGATCAAGTTTGGGGAATGATTGATGTCATGCCACAAGAGGGATATGAAATGTATGCGAAAGGGGATTGGCCGAGGGACACGAAGGTTAGTGTCGTTTGCACTGTGTCAGGAGACTCGAGGGCCATATTAACCGGGGGCGTGACGGTTGTCCATATGACCACCACCAACAGAATCGCCCATTATCTCATGCTGTCCAACATAACCCACAAAGAACAAAAGAAGAGTGAACTGCTCATTCAAGACTTACTTCTTATGGAGAAATTGCTCGTAAACAAGATGATCAGCCTCCCAAAAATCATGATGCGACATATGGGACACATCCGAAGCACAAAGTCACATGGTTTTCTTTTCCCGTATGTCGTCAGAAAAATCCTCGAATACCATGGAGTTTACAGAGAAACAAAGGGGGACCAGACTTTCAGCAAGGAGCTGAGTGAATCCACGTTGAAGAAAATGCTATTCCAAATGGGCGAGCAATGGTGGGGATGGGTTCCTGAGTCCAAAGGGAAGGGATAAGTGAAGATTGAGGAATCATAGGATATTCAGGAAGTGCTCCAAGATCTTCCCAAACGGGTTGATGTTCAGACACGTCTCCTATAGTTGTGCAAACTAACAGCTTTGCTCGTCGAACAGATACGCATGCTCAATAGAAAGGTTTCAGCTCTCCATGACAACTACCAATCCTCCACTGATGATATTTTTGGCTCAGACTGATCACTCCCACGCGCATGTCCTGGCCCCAAACACCATTCTAGCCTCATTCTTCGTTACTTTCTTTTGATGTTCTTTTGCGTACATTTTTCTATGACTTCATGCTTGCTACCTTAAAATGATCTTTTCTGTGCTTGTGAACTATGTTTTGACAGTTCCAGTTCGGTCGACACTTATGCATATCTTGTGTTTGGCAATTTGTGTTGATTGTGTTTTGCTTATTTGCGTAATTACTGGTATATTGCTTTTTGATGATGCCAAAAGGGGGAAGGATTAGTTAGGATAATTGATAGGAGCTTATTATATGGTGTTAACTAGCGACTATTAGCTTAGGATTAGTGGTGTTTAGGTGCTTATTTAGTGGTATTCCCGGAATCCGGTATGGTGTTCATTTATGGATTTGTGGGGTGCTCATAAGCGGTATTTTGTGGTCTTATTATGGAGATCCCGTTTGTACCACTTTAAGTGCATTTGGGACGGAGCTAGAGAGAAGGATAGCACACCTACACCCATGGAGAAGCCAAGAGGTGAAGCCGAGCTGCCTCGAAGCTTGTAGAAGACCAAAGACCAGTTCGAGAGAAGGCCTCACGACCGAGAGGAGGTGTCACGACCGAGATCCAGCCGCAGAGAAGATGTCTCGACCGAGACCCTGATGTCACGATCGAGACTTAGCCTCAGTAGACATGTCTTGACCGAGACCATCTTATCTCGACCGCGACTTCCGCCGAACCTGAGAACTGGAGCCAGATCGCGATCGCGACTACGGATACGGACCGGCCCAATTGAAGGTTTAAGTCCGAGATTTGATCTGTTTTTCCCTATTTTATTATTTCTTTCTAGTTATTTTATTTCCCTTTCACTAGGAACTATATAAACCCTTAGATATTAGGTTAGATTAGTTCAATTTCACAATTCATCCTTAGAAATTCAGCAGCCAAGAAGAAAGCTCCCACCTTTGTGCCACTTTCACCTTCACCCCTGGTTAGTTTCATCCATAATTATGTATTGCTTTCAATTGGCTATGTCTGGCTAAGATCCTACTAGTTAACTCTTAGGTTGAGGCCATTATTCTAGGAATGTTTGTGAGAATTCTTATGTTATTGTTCTAAGTTTAATTCAGGATTGTTTTATGATCTCTTGTGCTTTATTGTCTATTTATTGATCTTGATTTTATCTAGGTTGCAAACTAGGTTGATTATTATTCATTCATATTGCTAGGCTTGATAATTCAATTTGAAAAGTCTTGTCTTTTAGGTAGCAATCAGAATTTGCATAGACTATTTGCGAGTGCTTATTTTGTAGAGATTATAAACCTATGTCGAGTATCGGTGATTTGCCAATGGTATTGCATAGGCCTACTTATCTTTGATCTTTATGTTGTTGCGCTTTTGAACCTTAGGATTTCTTTGGTTATTGCTTACAACAAGGGTTTCTAGGACTATTTGGACTAGTTGCTATTTATGAACAAAGAGTAGGACAACCGGATTAGATAATTAAGAATATAGGATTAATAGAATTCAATGATCAACTTTCCATAAGAATAATGCGTTGATGCTAAAAGAGTGAGCTTTCCATCATAATAGTTTACAAATCCAACATTTATCGTTTTATTATTGTTACTTTAGATTACAACATTCAAAACCCCATAGTTACTACTAGGTAATACGAAAGAAATAGACTATCGTTGTGGCTCTCTTGGGATTCGACTCCGACTTACCACTTTACTAGTGGATTGTTTAGTTGGATTATCTTTGATAGGAACAACGACCGTTTTACGCGTGTCAATAACATTTTGATGGGGGGTGACCTACTAGAGAATCCATGAGTGTTTAACGTAGGGGGAACTAAGTAGATGCTAGAGTGAACCTTGTCAATATTAGTCAATATATGCTTAGGTTTTATTTAAAAAGTTAAGAGGGTTTGTCACCATCAAAAGGGGGAATTTGTTAGAGTTCCTAGTTTTGATTGTGACAAACACTCGACTAAGAAAGTGAAATGAGGATAGTATTGCAAATATCATTCAAAGGAAGTGGACCTAGACTCAGGGAAGCATGATGTGAAGCGAGAGGTACATGGAAGCAAGTTGGGAAGTGAGAGGTACAGGGAAGCAAGTTGGGAGGCGAGAGGTACAGGGGAGCGTGAAGGATATGTAGGAAGCAAGAAATGGAACGACAGATGAGTTCCAGAAATAGGAGGAAGCCAGAGACGGAAAAGTGCGTGAAGTGATTAAGGAATATATGCGAGAAAGTTAGTTAAGAAGATCTTAACTAACTAGATACGACAACACGAGGATAAGAGATATAGATCGGATAGAAGGTAGAATAATATAGGTTGTTAAGATAGGATATTATTGTTGTAACCAATAATATTATATCGAATAAATTAATTAGAGAATCTACGGAGTAATCATTAGTTTATGAGATATAATATTGCTGGAAAAAGATCTCGCAAATCTTGATATAAATAGAGAGATGATTAGAGATTAATGTGTGCGAAGAAGATAAAAAACACAAGGGTTAGATTAAGAACAGAGTGAACGATATTGTAAGGTTGTGTTCGGGTGCGAGCGAGAGGAGTGATTTGTGTGTGTAATCCGAGCTCTCTTTTGTAACAAAACACATCAATAAAGTATCGTTTGAAAATCTTTCTAGTGAAGAACTAGAAGGTAGTGGTTCTACTCAATATAGTTTTGTTGAGGTTTCCACTCTAAATCGGTGTGTCTAAAATACAAGTGTTTGATCTAATTCCGCTGCAACGACTTCAGGAAAAGAAACTCTTCCTTCCTTGAGACAAAACCGACGATACGATCCAACAATCCCCTTCTAGTAAGGGTGTACCATAATCTTTAGTAGAGATTGGCTGCTAAAATTCCTTCATATTTACTACGAGGCGAACCGGATAGTGGATCACCTGAACCGGATAGTGGATCACCTTGCTTATATTGTTTTTGAATTTCCTCTTGGTATTCATGTATTAGATTGTCCACGGAACAGTGTGGTCTCCTTCCTTCGGTATGTCCTTCGAAAGAAGAAGAAAAAAGCGGTTGAGAAGTATGAGAAAAGTCCACGTACAAGAAAAGCCAGAGGGAGAGTGGAACTTTCATGGAGACTTGAACCTTTCTTGTACGACTAACCATTTCTTCGTTGCTACAATTACAATAACAATCCCTTTCTATTTCATTTCATTTTCCAAATAATTAATAACAATAAAAAGAAAACCCTTGCAAAACAAAATTTGGCCAAAGGTAAAATCGGATATATAGCCCTATAAAGGGATAGAGAGATACAAAACAATGTCAAAACAAAGCACATATGGAGGGAAAACAACCCCCCAAGTTGTGACAATCCAACAAGAGAAAACAAATCAAAACATCAAGATCATAGTGCAGCTATACGAGCAGGGCGAAAGACAACCCCGGGCCTCATTAAAACCCCTTGCTGGAAAAACCCAGGCCCAGTGGGAAAACCCCAACAAGAGGAAAAAGAGATACCTCTGCACCGAAACCAATACAGCAAGGTTCAGAACCATATTACATAGACAGATCATCATATCAAACGAATAATAATCATCTGCAGAGACTCAAAACGCCCTCACAATCTCACAAGGGAAGCGCGCATATAGGAGGCGAAACACATGAATCTGGATCATACGTGTAACCACAGCAGCCGGAATCCTAGTGCGCTCAAAGATCCACTCATTTCTGGCCCACCAGATGTGGTAGACCGTAGCAGAAAGAGCATATACCCGCGCGCGACGCCTGCAGCTCGATCCCGACGAAAGAGTCCGCAACCACACAAGAGTGTCAGCAATATGAACAGCCGTGTCCGGAATCCCAAATCGTAAACGTGTTTCCCTCCAAATAGCCGCAGTGAAGGGACACTCAAAGAAAAGATGGTCGTGAGTCTCAAGATTAGCATCACAAAATCTACAACCATGATCATCATCCAAGAATAAGAGTCGATCATATGTGGATAGTCTTCCCATAGCAACCAGCCAAAGGATAAAACTGTGCCGGGGAGTACCATGTACCGGCCACACCTCTCTCCTCCAAGGAACCTCCTCAAATTTATCTCTGATCTCCTCATATGCTCTACTCATATAGAATCTCCCATCAAGACACCATGAAGATAAAAAGTCCGCAAAAGAACGATCTTCGTCCAGTCTCTACAACACATCATCTCGGGCTCTCAGAATAGCACGAATCAAGGATGAAGGCCGTCCCTGTGCAGACCAACTCACCACATCAGTGTTACTCAGATATCTATCATAGACCCATCTAATCCAAATCGAATCCTTCCTCTCAACAATACGCCACAACTGCTTCATCATGAAAACCTGTTCCAAGTAGCAAGATCCAGAAGCCCCAAACCGCCCTCAGATAAAGGAGAACAAACCGTCACCTATTTAACCAAAGGACGCTTCCAGAGGAAGTTCCAACAAAGACGGATCAACTGCATGATAACACCTTTAGGAACCGGTAGAACAAAGAGCCAGAATCCCTCAACCCCCTGTAGCACAGCAGAGATCAACTCCTTCCTACCAGCAAAGGAGATATGCTTCTTTACCCAGGTGCTAAGATACTTAGCAATCCGGTCCAGAAGCGGAGCGTAGTGCGAGATAGTGAGCGTATGCGGGTGAATGGGTATACCCAGATACCTAAAAGGAAAAGTACCAGGACTAAAACCAATGGAGTGAACGATATCAGAAGCCTCTCTATTCTCCCCATCATCAGTCACCGATCCTAGATACACAGAGGACTTGCCCCTATTGACATGGAGCCCAGACCAACTACCAAACTCAGTAAGACACCCCATAAGGATCTGATCCGAAGCAAGATTTCCTTTGCAGAACAGAACGATGTCATCAGCAAACATGAGATGTACTGTATGTACTGTAGTTTCTTTTAAAAAAGAAGAAGATAAGCCATAAACCCAACTTCTGCTTTTCTCCTTCATTTTTAGTTCCCTGCCCACCAAATTTCTCTCTCTCCATAATTAATTCTTCTTTCTGCTGCGTCGAATTTCAGGTGATTCAGTGTTCTTGCTCTTCAATTTCCATGTACTCTGTCGTGTTTCCAAGTTTAATTTTCAAGTGCATGTTTGGATATATAGGACGACAGGTCAGATTAAGGTCTAGTTTGATTATGGAGACAAGTATTGAAGCCAGAGCGTTCAAGTCCAGCAGTTTGGTCTCCGAGGTAGCTTTCAAACCGGTCAACGCAAACCTGCTCGGACTCCGTGAAGATCAGTTGTTTCTCTCATCAGTCGTCGATGACTTCTCCGTCGACGTATTCTTTGACCTCGACGGTTTGTCCGAAGAAGAAGACAAGAGATCCTCCTCCTCCTCTTCTTCTTCTTCTTCTTCCACGTCGCATGATCAAATAGACGAGGGAAGCTCCTTCTCCGCGGCCAATTTTTCCGACAATTACTCGGTCGCCGACGGCCTAGCCATCCTGGTAAGGCAGAAGCCATAACTTTTAATTTACATGCTTATTCAATTTTAAAATATTTCCATTTATTATGTAAATATCAGAATTCATACATTTACTTCTCTTCTTCCTAATTCCATTTGCATGTTACCACGTGTACAATTTTGCTGGGCTACGATGTATAAGTTGAATTTTGAGACTATAACTTTTTTAGTATTATTCAATTAAAAATAAAAAGTCGAATTTTATTTTTGGGCAGGCCGAAGATATGAAGGAGCTTGAATTGTGGTCGCATTTGATGGACGATATTTTTGCGTGCCTGGTCAGTAACCTTACGTCATACCCATTCCAAACCGGGTCCAGTATCAACCAAAAACTAAACCGGTTCTTGTCGATGCAACCTGGTTTTCGCCTCCGGTTCTCACAAGGCCCAGAAGCAAACGACCCAGATCCATCTCCGGTTCTTGGTCTTCCTGCTCTCTACTCGAGCCTGAGTTCTCTTTCTCAACATTTGAACCCGACCAAGATCGTGTAACCGAATCGGGCCTCACCAAAACCAAAGTCAAAGGGATGCAGAGAAAATCAGCGGCTATAGAGGATGGGCCGGCCCAACAGAGGAAGTGCACACACTGTCAGGTTCAGAAGACTCCTCAATGGCGAACCGGACCGCTGGGTCCAAAAACCCTTTGCAATGCATGTGGGGTCCGGTTCAACACGGGCTGTCTATTTCCTGAGTATAGGCCGGCTTGCAACCCCACATTTTCTATCGAGGTTCATTACAATAGCCACTGTAAGGTGGTGGAGATGAGAAACTGAAAGGTGTCTGGATCCACCAGGTCCGGTTTAGCTCCCACAATTTTGAGTTGTTGAACGGAGGCAAAAGTGGTGAACCGGTTTTGGTCGGTATGCAATGAAATTCTTTGACTCAGTGGAGGTTTTTGGTGTTGATAGGTGGAGTAGTTGTAACAAATTCTTCGGGTGTTAGTAATTTGCTGAGGTATTAGTTATGTTCGTGCTAGTAATTTTCTGTACCAATCAAGGTTATTAAAATCGGGATTTTAGGATCGGATCACAACGTAAAATCGGATCCTAGAATCGTAAGATTTTAAGGATTAATAAAAGACTATTTTATATTCATCTATAAGCATTGTACTACAAAAATTCAACTAAAATTTGAAGTCTAAAAATTAAATCTACAAGCATTACTTCAAAGCGATAAATATTCGTTGAATATCAAGTCATGTATACTAAACTATATTTAAAATTTTGGATTCACAAAATTTATATATGGGACTTAATGTTTAGACAATCGCATTTAGGGTTGTTTTAGCTCTTGCGCACACATGAGTAAAATTTCTATGATTTTTATCTAGTATTGAATGTACATATAGAGTGATTTTAATCATGCAAAAGATAAAAAGTGAAATAATTGGGCTTTCAAATAGGCGTTAGTTTCTCATCATAGTTCAACGTTAGGATCGTACATGGATCGTAAAATCATAAGATCCTACTGATATTATGAGATCCGATAAGATCCAAAGTAAGATTTTAACATGAATAGATTCTAATGATAGATCCGGATCAAAGATCAATGTTGAATCGTAAAATCGTAAGATTTTAAGATCCGGATCTAGATTTTAATAACCATGGTACCAATTATGTAGCTTTAGTGTATATTTCAGTGACCATTGTAGAAGATTATGAAGTATATTGATTATTGTAAAGGTCATTCCAACGTACGAACAAATCTATTACTATCATAATAATTTAAGTACGTTTTATTTGTCTTTTTTACTATTTTTCAACGGATACGGGTCTTTTCTTTAACATTTCTAGTTTACAGTAAAACAAAAGATAGAATGATTCAAGTAAGAACAATTGAAAAAGAACAAGAATCGTATGTTTTAACATGATCCTAACCTAAGACGGGCACTTATTCTTGTGTAATGTGCATTAATTTGAATCGACTCAATTGTGAATTTAGTGGCTTGATTTGAATGTTCATGATAGACTTGTTAATCCTAAATCAATACAGGCTCTTACTTGAAAAATAAATCAATACACAATGGGGGTAGGGTGTTGAATAAGTCAACTATTATAAAATATTATTAAAAAGGGTGATTTTTACTCTTTCTCGATTATTATTATTTAATATTGTACTAATTTATTATTAATTAAGTAGGTATAGATACTATAAAATTGGGGTTCTACTTTTATAATTATCCATATCTTTTACAACAACATAATTATTAATATAATAACATAATGATAAGAATATTGTGAAAAAACAATTCCATGCATTAATGTTCAAACATGTAATATACTCAAATTATATTAAGATCTTCAAATAATTTCTACTCATAACTCTAAAAAATTGCAAAGTAGAATTGATTGTGAGTGAAAATTAGTTTGGAAGAAACAAATCCTTTTGATGATTGCCATGGGAAGCAACAATCAAAGAAAAATTGCCTTCTTTAAAATATGAACATGAATCTAGTATCTGAAAGTATAAGTATCATCTGTGAAAATACATATTGTGCGTCCAAAAAATGTTAAGTTAATAATTTCAGCTTCAACAATATGATTTTCAAAGAGAATAACTATGAAAAATGTATCATTACATGTCTAATAAAATTTTGACAAATAGGCGAAGATGAGTCAGTGAAATTTTGTAAGCGGAGAAGGGAGAGAATAATAGAACCGATAAATAAATAGAGAGTTTAAAATACTTGTTACAGTATAGATTTTATTCTCAACTAATAAGAGTCAAGAAAAAAAAAGAGTTTGTAGAAAATAAAATTTTATTTACTGAGTATAAAGCCCACGATTGAATCAAACAATCGCCATTTGGCTTAGTCAAATAATCATGTGATTGACAAAGATTGACCCTTTATTAGCCTCAATATCACTCGTACGAAAGACTTAGTAAACCCTTATAAGATACTACGAAGACTCGGTAACTCCTTAACCATATTTTATGATATTCGATCAGCTTCAACATCGATGATAAGTATGTTCGTAGGAATAATGAAACTATTCATATCCCCTTAAATACAGTATTGGCTTCTGGCGCACTTATAACTGGAACTAATATCAATTGGCTTATATCATTGCGTGTTAGAGTATTTTGATTAATGGATAAGTTTTGGCTGCAAATACCTAACTATAATTATTAGATGAAAGCAAAGACCGCGTACTTGCAACTCACTTCTACGCTCTCCTCGACCGGTTCAGCCGCACGTTGTACTTGCCCACCGTCACCACCTTTTTATAAATCATGATTGCCGCATTGACGTCCAACGATTCGGACGATGACATCTAGCCAGGAATACTTCCAAGTCAAAATTCTTAAATCGATTTTGTGGGTGTTTATATAGAATAACAGACTATTTAATACACAAACATAAACCCTAATTCTCTGAAATCCTAATCGTATAAAATCTTAGTTGAATTGTTGAAAGAGAAGATAGGCAGACTAGTATCCAAATCCCAACACCTTCCTCGTTCTTAGCTTCAACACTAGGTCAACGACCATATGCATTATGCATGCTTAGCTTATGACAATAAGGGACTTTGAAACATAAACGAAGTCGATTACCTATGTAGATTTGTAGTTGTTTCTTCATCAATGAACTCAAATAATGCTCGTCGAATTCATTCATAAGTGCAAACATACATGTCAAGTAACATGCACATTTCAACACAGTGACGTGTATGTTTCTATCCAATGATGTGAACAATTTGAACAGAAGGACATGCACATATATCACTGTTATACACTTTTGTTTTTACATGTACCAAAATGCAGATTCACATGCATACTTAATTTTTTGTATTTTTGTACTCAATGATGTACACAATTTAAACACATAATTGTTTTCAGATGCACGAAAATGTGGATTTGACATGTACAAACAACAACGTGCATATTTTATACACAACGACATGCACACGCATACCTCTTACGAGCACTTTTGCTTTTGTATGTACAATAACTCTACTACATTATACGCATAATCTATTTTCAGGATTTAATCCGAACGACTTGTTTTAGTAAATCCGACACCTAAATCATTTTATTTTTGACGTCCACTCTCATTGGAATCATATTGTTATGTAATTTGAAATATCCCAAATTTAAAACGGTCTTATATTTAAAATATCTAGTTTTATACTCTTTATTCAAAAGAATCTAATTATATTTTTTCTTATCTAAATTTAATTTTATTAAATTCATTTTCTCTTTTTCTTTGAACATGATGGCCTTTTGATTGTAAGCTTGGACACGAGTATGTTTACGATTTTTCAACATGTCATATGCTAGAGCTGAAAGGTTCAAACTATTTCTAGATGGTCCACGCAAACGAATCTTCCATAAACCTAGTAGCAAAGCATAAGAAATGAACGGTTTTCAAAGACAAAGTAAGAGACTTTTTTCCTGTGAAAACTACCTGAAGGACCATAACTCGTTAACTTGTAAGAGTTTAATAAAATAACAAAAATTAATAAATATAAAATATATATATATTATATAAACTTAAATTAAAAAATATATAACAAATACTTAAAGAAACTAATTTAATATTTCTATGAAATTTGTAAAACCTCCCTAGGCTAATTTTGTTAATAAAATATAATGTTTATTTACCAAATAAGTAAGTATAGTAATTCATTTAGTTTTGTTTAGTGTTTTAGTTAATTTTTTTGAATTCACAAGGCTAGTTGAAATAAGAACTAGACTTTTAGATCCAAAAATGAGCCTCCTTCAAAAAATACAAAAATAGGTTGAAATTAATAAAATTGAACAATTATATAGACTCGTTCTATAGTCTATTCCGAGTCTACGAGCTTATGACGCTCTCAACACTTGTGTACATATTCAGAGGCAATGATGACGATACATATATACTGAATATGATTGACGAGGTAGCAAAAGATTGTCCAGTTCTAGATTACGCAAGGATTAAAAAAACAGTAGTTACAAATCTTATCTTAGTGCCAGAAGCTTGTCGCTGGAAGACAGCAGCAGTGCGAGCTTTTGTGAGCATAACTGCACTCTAAGCTGCACATGATTTCATTTCATATTAACAAAACATGACCATGTTTTGAATACCAAATTCAAGTAAGAACATTACCTTAATTATTACTCAACTAATCATCAGACTTCACAGTCGCAACGAGTTATCAGGCTGTACCACGGATTTTCTGATATGCAATAAAATTAGAGGTGCAAATTCACATATGTATGTAAAACAGAAGCGGATGAAGAAGCAACCTTTCTTCCGGAAGAATTTAAAACTGATTAAGAAGATGCTGAAACGTTTCACCATTAGGTATGCATCCACCCATAATCATTCTCTGATACACAGCATACGCTTGCTCCGGATTCCCAGAAACCCGATAAGCACGAATCAAAGCATTGTACGTAAACACATTAGGCTTAAGACCGCTTAACTCTATCTCTTCATACAATTTACTGGCTTCTTCAATCATCCCAACGTTCCCCAAATGAAGTATCATATAATTATACGTATACAAATCAGGAGTAAACCCTCTCTTCTTCAAGTCCTCGAAAAGAAAAAGCGCTTCATCCACTCTCTGAAACTTCCCAAACCCATTAATCATAAGATTATAACAAACCAAATCACGATCAAGGCCTTTAGATTCAATCTCCTGAAAGTAACGCCAAGCATCATCAACCTTCCCAGCCATACACAAACAATGAATTAAAATCGAGTACGATTTAATATCCGGCCTTATTCCCTCCCTAATCATCTCCTTAAACAAATCAGCGGCGCTTTCGACGTCGCCTGATTTACCAAATCCATTAATAAGGATCTTATATATAACAACGTCGTGTTCGCATCCATAATCACACATCTGAACGAAGAACATCTTCGCTTCCTCCAATCTTCCGGATTTCACAAGCCCGTCTATCAGAGGCCCGTACGTAAAACGGGTCGGAGAAAAGTCGCCACTCACAAGATTATAATACATATCTACAGCTTCGTCCAAACGGCCGGAATTCACAAGCCCAGATATGACTATATTATGCGTGAAAGCATTTCGAGTTTTCATTTCCTTGTAAAGGCGGAGAAATTCATCCATCCGTCCGGATTTTCCTAGGTTATCGAGAAGCAAATTGTACGTCCAAACATCCGGTGCACAGTTTCTTTTCATCTCTTCGAATACCTCAAATGCCGTTTCGGTTAAGTGGATATCCAGAAGACCTTCAATCAAAGGGTTGTACGTTTCAAGTGTTAGCTGAACTCCGAATTCTCTTGCCTTGATGAGCAAGTCGTATGCTTTGAGAGCCCTTTTATGTCTTGATAAAACCCTACACAGAGGTACGAGAACGGAGTCTTGTTTGCAAACTCCGTGCTGTATAAGAGCGTCGGCGAATGAAATCGCGAGTTCCATTTCGGATTCAACCAAAACCCCACTCATTAAATCTTCCCAAAAGGATCTACTGAATGATAACCTACACAAACTGACGAGCTTCCAAGCATCATTAAGCCTTGAATCCTTCACCATACAAGGAAGAAGAGTACATAAAGTAACGGAATCAGGACGAACAACTTTCCTCATATGATGGAACATCAAAAAGGCTTCGTAGCCTCTATTATCTTTCACAAGACCGTATATTACAGTGTTGTAAGTGACGACATCTGGATAGCAGCTACTTGAAACCATGTCATAAAGCATCTTCAAGGCCAAATCCAGCTCACTATTTTTACAAAGACAGTCAAGAACTGTGTTAAACGTAACGGTATCTGGAAGACAACCTTTTTTCGTCATTGCAGAGAATAACTCAATCGCCTCTGAAACTCTTCCTTCTCTTCCCAATCCAGCTAGTAACAAGGTGTAGGTAACAACGGTTGGAGATACTTTAAAATCATTCATTCTATTGAACATACTCCACGCTTCTGCAACTCTATCAGCTTTATATAGCGCGTCAACTAACGAATTGATCACCAACACATCAGGATAACACCCATTTTCAATCATTTGATAAGAGTAATCTCACAGCTTCATCTACTTTCCCCTGCCTTACTGTAACATTTCATCATCATGTTATACGTTATAGAGTCTGGAGCAATACCACTTATCTGAAGCCCTTTAAAAACTTCTTTTGCTTCCTCAAGTCTCCCTGCTTTCGCTAGACTGTACAAACAAGCGTTACAAGCAATAACATTAGGAACAATTCCTTTTGCTTTCATCCTCTCAAACATATCAAGAGCTTTACTCGATGCTCCACACTTTCCATAATAGTCTATGAACAGAACGTAGCTATAAGCAGTAGGTTGAATCCCCACAAAAGGTAAACTGTCGAACAGAGCTAATGCATCGGTTAATCTATTCACTCTGAGAAGCCTACCTATAATGCAGTTGTAAGTATGAAGATTAGGCGAAATCTCTTGCTTCTGCATTGTTTCTAGCTGCTCAAATGCTTCATCAACTTTCCCAGATTTGCATAAAGCATCAATCAGTATCGTACAAGTAACAACATCAGCATTATATCCGTCAGCTTCCATTTCAGTACAAAGCTCCCTCACATTTTCCAAGTCCCCATGGTCACTGAATTTATCCATCAAGGTAATATATGTTACTCTATCAGGCTTTTGGCTTGTGGATTTCATCTTGATAAACAAGGATTTAGCATCAGCGAGTTTTCCAGAATTACATAACGCATCTATTAGAACTGTATATGTAACGACATCAGGCCCACAACCCTCAGAATCCATTCTTTTTAAGATCTCATAAGCCTTATCAATCTTTCCAGCTCTGCCAAGAACTCTGATACAAATGGTGAATGTATAAATATTTGGCTTTAAGCCCAGATTTTCCATCTCCTTTAACAAATCCATTACTGTTTCGGTATCCCTTCTCTTCCCTAATGCAACCATAAGTGCTGAATAGGTCTTGAGACTGGGCTTATGCCCTTCAGAGATCATCCTTCTGTATACATCCAAAGCCTCCCTGTAAAATCCAGATTGAATAAGCAAATGTATTAAGCCATTGTAGGAATAAGCGTTCAACACAAGGCCATTACTCCTCATTCTATCGAGTCCCAATACAGCCTGACGTATACCGCCCTTCACATCAAATGCTTTGAAAATGGTCAAGTACGTGGTTAAATTCCTGTTGATGATTTTCTTTTGCATCAGATCAAACACAAATGCCATGTCGGTGGTCTTTCTTTCTGCCCTCAAGACTTCAAGCATATAATTGCAAGTTTCTGTGGTGTGAAATACATCAGACATCTTTCCAACTGACTGGAAATGTTCAAAAGCATCATTTGGGTCTGAAATTGACTTCAGTATCCTCATAACATCCTGTGATGAGATAACCTTCATTCGCTTCCTACCACTTTCCAACAGGACCTGATTTTGACATTTCAATACACATAAATATTTCACCTATATGCATAAAAAAGTACTGCGGCAAACAAACACAGCATCACAGACCAATGAAATTCCCTGCTAAGCCCAAGTATAGGAAGAGAAAAAGATCCAAGTTTAAGTCACTGGGATGATTGCTATTGTTTCAAAATAATAAACTTGTCTGAACTTAACGCGTAAGAAAATGGTACAAAGTTCATATGTTTCACATTATTTGCAGAACAAGTATTTTCCTATTAAATTGATATAGAGTGACATATTCTGGCATAGAAAACACACTTGTCAATTCTGCTCTATGGAAAGGTTCAAACTCCAAATCTGTACACTAATTATTTATTTCTTACGAGTTATAAGTGACGAGAGAAGCCATACTTCAATAATCAATGCATGTAGAAGAGTGTATGCAAGCTATGTACTAAATTGCTTGAAGAGAAACCATGAGCAAAACAACTATTCAGAAATTTCAAGCATAGCAAATTAGCAATACGTAGCCCAAACAGAAAATAAAATTATCAAAGTTCAGAAGGTAATCAATTGGTCAATCATACACCATATCGAACAAGAATGTACATAGAACTTCACCTTCGATGATAGACCTTCTTTTTCATTATTTTCCTTTCTCCTCCCACATAAACTGTACACAAGTACAGGCCGTATTGCCATCCTTGATCTTTTACAATTCCATGAGAAGTATTGTGTCCCAAAGTGATCACTTCGTGGTCTTAGCTTACCTGCAAAGCGTAGGAGAGAGTTTGATTCAGAACTCTTCTTCCTCACAATTACATAAGCAAAGAAGATATCATAATATACTGCCACATCAGAGAAACATTCGAAATGTAACCCGTAGAATGTAAAACAAAAAATTGTTTCAGCTATAAACAGTAACTACTTTAACAAGTGGAAACAACATGCCAGGAAATTGGAAGTGGAAACAGTTCTAAAGCACTAGAAAGGAAAAGGTAAGACCTCGCCGGAGTGGTGTATTGAAATCTGAATGTGCGGAAGAAAAAGAGAAGAACGAGAGAGACGAATTGAGTAAGGTGAAAATATCTCTCTGACTTGTGTAAGAAGAAGTTACACAGTATTTATAACAGAAGGAAGGAAACTAACATCAGCTTCCTAACAAACATTGAACTAACTACATGAGTTATGCTAACATACAGTGCTAACATATACTAACATATACTAACACCCCCCCTCAAGCTGGAGGATGTTCTTGCATCCCAAGCTTGGGAAACAAAGCTTGAAGGCGAACACCAGGCAAAGTCTTGGTCAAGAAATCTGCAAGCTGAACGGAAGTAGGCACATGAGACAAAGAAATGAGGCCCTCTAGGAGCTGCTCTCGTGCATAATGACAGTCCAATTCTATGTGCTTAGTACGCTCGTGGAACACAGGATTACGAGCAATGTAGATTGCAGATTGATTATCACAGCGAACTGGAATCGGAGTAACACCAGAGATACCAAGCTCATCTAACAACCTGCTAAGCCAAGCCAATTCAGTGCAAACTCGACGAAGAGATCTATACTCTGCCTCAGCAGAAGAAAGGGAAACACTTTGTTGTTTCTTAGACTTCCAGGATAACAAGGAACCACCAAAGAAGATCACAAAACCACTGACTGACTTTCTGGATATTGGACAAGAAGCCCAGTCTGCATCACAGTAGGCCAACAATCTTGTATCTGGAAGAGAGTTGAGGAGAAGAGCCTTAGAACGTGTGCCACGAACATAAGCAAGCACATGTTAAGCTGCTTGCCAATGGGGCTCATGAGGAGACTGATTAAACTGGCTCAAGAACTGAACAGCAAAGGCCAAGTCTGGCCTTGTGTTAACCAAGAAATTCAGCTTGCCAATGAGACGACGATAAATGGAGGGATCAGAAATCAAATCACCTTGATCAGGTAGGAGTTTAGTCCTCAAATCCAAAGGACTAGCCACATCCTTGATAGCTGAGACATCAAATTCTTCCAGCATATCAGCAATGAACCTTCTTTGACTGAGCAAAAACCCTTGAGAAGTGGGTATAAACTCAATCCCAAGAAACAAATGTAAACCTCCAAGATCCTTGATTTTGAAAGTCTCATGGAGAGACTGTTTGAGAGCAACCATAGCTAATGAATCAGTCCCTGTGATGAGGATGTCATCAACATAAACAGCCACAAAGATCATACTGTCACCATATTTTTTTGTAAACAAGGAATAGTCATTTAAACTCTGCACATAGCCATGTCCACGAAGAAACTGAGAGAGTTTAGCATACCACTGACGAGATGCCTGTTTAAGTCCATAGAGTGACTTCCTCAACCTACAAACAGACTGCTCATTGGTGACAGCAAGACCTGGAGGCAAAGTCATATAAACCTCCTCATCCAACTCTCCATGAAGGAAAGCATTATTCACATCAAGCTGAAAGATCTCCCAGTTTCTCTTCAAAGCTACATATACAAGAGTCCTCACTGTGGTCATCTTAACAACTGGTGAAAAAGTCTCAGTGTAGTCTATACCTTCTTGCTGCGTGAAGCCTCTTACCACCAACCTTGCTTTATATCTTTCCACAGTTCCATCTGCTTTCCTCTTAATTTTGTAGACCCACCTACAACCTATGGCTTTCTTATCTGTAGGTAATGGGACTATATCCCAAGTATGGTTCAAATCCAAGGCCTGGAATTCAGCTGTCATAGCATCTTGCCAAACACTGAATTTACAAGCTTGAGCATAGGAATAAGGTTCAGTTTCTGGTTTAAATGACAAGGCTGGCACATCCTGAGAAAACTGAATAGTAGAAGTTAAAGTATGACAACAACAACCATGATTTGTGAAAGCAACATCGCATTCATAGTCTGACAAATAACCAGGAGGTTTAGTAGCTCTAACTGGTCTCCCTGGAGGACTAGAAACTGATACTGGCAGAACATCAGTAACAGGAGGAATGGAAGTAGAAGAAACCTCCTCAGGCTCATCATCAAGGAAAGGAGATGACACCTTATCAAGAGGTTGTGCAGTAGGAAGAACTTGTGTTGGACTGTAAGGAAACACAAGCTCATGAAACTTCACATCTCTAGACAGCAACACTTGCTTGCTTTCCAAATTGAACACCTTGTATGCCTTTTTTCCAAAAGGATACCCCAAAAATATGCAAGGAACAGCCCTTGCTGAGAACTTGTCCCTGCCTGACTGCAAAGTAGAAACATAACAGAGACACCCAAAGACTCTAAGATGAGTGTATGAAGGTGGCTTATGATAGAGAATCTCAAAAGGAGTCCTGTTTTTCAAAACCTTGGAAGGGAGTCTATTGATGATATGTGCAGCAGTCAAAACACTCTCACCCCAGAACAGCTTAGGCAAATGAGAATGAAACAACAAGGACCTTGCTACTTCCAACAAATGTCTGTGCTTCCTCTCAACAATTCCATTCTGTTGAGGGGTTGCCACACAAGAAGTTTGGTGCTCTATGCCCAGTTCAGCCAGATAGTTGGAATTCTCTGTACTTGACCCTAATTCAAAGGCATTATCACTTCTGATGATCTTCACAGTACGGTCAAATTGTGTTGAAACCATCTTAATGAAACTCTTAAGCAATCCAAAGGAATTGCTCTTGCTTGCCATAAGATGCACCCAAGTAGTGCGAGAGAAATCATCAACAATGGTCAAAACATATCTATTACCATTAAAAGTAGTTTGTTTATATGGCCCCCAAACATCCACATGAATCAATTCAAAAGGAAGAGATGTGGTAATTGTACTTAAGGGAAAAGAAGGTCTTGTTTGTCTAGACTTAGCACAAACATTACAACTATCCAGATCACCAAAGGAAATATCTGAACAATCAACAAAACTCAAGGTCTTAAGCTTGTAAAGAGGAAGATGTCCTAATCTCGAATGCCAAACCTTAGCATCACACTTATTCAAAGAAACTGTAGCTGCAACTTGATCCAAGTGCTCCTTAATTCCAGCTTGACTGTGCAGCAGATATAAATTCTTGTAGGCTTTACCAATCTCCAGTCTCTTCATCATAAAAGGAGCCTGAAGCAAGCATTTGTCAGGAGTAAACAACACTTTGCAAAACAAATCTCTGACCAGTTTCCCTACTGACAGCAAATTACATCTAAACTTTGGAACCAATAGCACATCAGTAAGCATCAATTCTGGCAATATTCTCACTGATCCAGACTGATTAACAGACACATTACTCCCATTTGGCAAACTGATAGTAAAAGGAGATGTCAAAGCAATCACAGAACTGAAGAGACTAATATCACAAGCCATATGGCAGCTGGCGCCACTGTCAAGAATCCAGGTGCTCTTATCAAAAACATGTGACATAAAGGAGGAATTACCTGCAAATCCAGCAAAGTCATCAGTATCATGAGTGGATGATTTCTGTCCTGAAGTAGAAGCAAGGCTGAGTAGACGAGCTATCTGCTCTGAAGTAAGGTCTGTCAAGGCTGCAGATCCTGCAAATTTTCCCTCAACCTTCTTCTTATCCCTATAACGTTCAGGAAATCCATGAAGAAAGAAACATCTGTCAACTGTGTGGTTAGAC
Organism: Phyllobates terribilis; assembly: GCF_046119375.1. Classification (NCBI taxonomy): domain Eukaryota; kingdom Metazoa; phylum Chordata; class Amphibia; order Anura; family Dendrobatidae; genus Phyllobates; species Phyllobates terribilis. The sequence continues at coordinate 54,700 of NW_027366162.1, forward strand.
TTCTTGCAATTGGTACAAAACGAAGACTTCTTCTCAGCTTTTGCCTTTGAAAAACCAGGTTTGCTAACCACCACATTCATAGCTGCACTTTCATTGACAGGCATAGTCACAGCTTGCATTTCTCTCTGCTTTTCCTCTTGAAGCAGCATAGCATAAGCCTGTGCAACACTTGGTAGAGGTTTCATTAGCAAGATGTTACCCCCAGCTGAAGTGTACACATCATTCAATCCCATCAAGAAGTGAATCAGACGCTCATCGTCCTCAAACTTACAAAATTCCTTCACAGAACCACAAGTACAGACTGGAAATTTGCGCAAACTATGTAATTCATCCCAAAGTATCTTCATACTAGTGTAGTAAGAAGAGATAGAACATGTTCCTTGTGTCAGCGCGTTCAATTCCTTCTTGACGGAGTATAACTGAGCTCCACTAAGCTGTCCAAATCTAGTGTTAAGCTCCTCCCAGATCTCGCTGGCAGTCTCGCAATAGAGAACGTTGCGCCTGATTTCCTTGGACAAGCTGTTTAACATCCAAGCTCGGATCATGTCGTTGCATCGCGACCAGCGTGGAAGAGTAGGATCATCCGATGTAGGTTCCGGCAGCTTTCAGTTGATGAATCCGAGCTTATTCTTCGCAGATAAAGCAATCTTCATGCTCATTCGCCAGTCACTAAAGTTTGATCCATCAAAGACATCTGAGATTATCGACAATCCAGGATGATCGCCGGTGAGAAGCCACAAAGGATCATTGTTCTGGCCAGAAGCTGCTTCTGTTGATTGATCAGAAGGTTTGCCCGTTGTCATCTCGAATCGAAGAGGAAAGAAACCCCGTCGGGAATCAATTCAGATCGAAATTAACACCTCGGTGCTCTGATACCATGAAATCTGAATGTGCGGAAGAAAAAGAGAAGAACGAGAGAGACGAATTGAGTAAGGTGAAAATATCTCTCTGACTTGTGTAAGAAGAAGTTACACAGTATTTATAACAGAAGGAAGGAAACTAACATCAGCTTCCTAACAAACATTGAACTAACTATACGAGTTATGCTAACATACACTGCTAACATATACTAACATATACTAACATGTATTGCATGTCGGAGAATCGAAAAAACACGGGCGGGAGATTAGGGGAGCAGTGGCTGCGGGCGGCGTCGAGCAATGACTGCGTGGTAGTCTCGGAGAAGAAGGAGGGGTTCAGATAAGGGGTATTGATTTGCAACCAAGCCATCAAAAGAAAAATGGAGGAGATAGCCGAAGTGGCTATGCTGCGATTCGAATGGGAGGTTAGGAGGAGTTGCAGAAGGGGAAAATATCAGAGGGGTTTTTGTAAACCCAACCAGCCATTTCCACGCTCACGGTTTCTCCTTCCCAATGCCGTGAAGTTTTCGCTCCTTTGCGGCCACGCTTCGTTATTTTTGCACCCGTCTCATTCCTTGCCAAGAAAATTTTGCAATGTTGACCCATAAGTCCACCTTCGTCATCCACTTAATCAAAGTCAACATCTTTTTTGCATTAGTTACGCTTCAATGTTTATAAGCCCTTGTTTTAGATGGAGAATATATACCTACTTGCTCTCTTTTCATTAATTTTATCTTTGTTTTTTTGTCTATGAAGAACTAATTCATCATTGTTTTGTTTGATGATTGAAGCTTTCAAATTATTTTAGTTGTGAACTTTCTACCTTTGTTCTAATTCCTGTTTGATTGTTTCAGTTTCTCTTGTTCTTAGATCTTATTGATTTGTGTTGATTTATCTAGATTGGTGTCCTAGTTATATTAATAATTTTCATGTTGCTAGAGTTTGATTATTCGAGTTGAATATCACATCTATTTGTAGCACGCATGATTTGCATGAACTAGTTGTGATTGCTTATTGTCTAGAAAATTGATTGTGTGTCAAGTATCTGACTTGTTATCCATGATATTGCATGCACCTATCTATTCCTGAGCGTATTACTATTGATTCATTGATAGTTTTAGGGTTATATTTTAATAAGAGTTATTAGGACTAGTTGGACTAATAACTATATTAGAACATTGATTAAGATAGCAATTGGATTAATTGAACTTACGGTTACTAGATTTCTATTATCAACCTGATTATCTATTGGAAGAACTAATCCATCATTTTTTTGCTTGACGACTGAAGCATTCAGATTATTTTGGTTGTAAGATTTCTACCTTGTTCTATTTCTTATTTGATTGTTTCAGTTTCTCTTATTCTTAGATCTTATTGATTTGTGTTGATTTATCTAGATTGGCCTTCTAGGTCTATCAATATTTTTCATATTGCTAGGGTTTGATTATTCGAGTTGAATATCATATTTATTCGTAGCAAACATGATTTGCATGAACTAGTTGTGATTGCCTATTGTATAGAGATTTGATTGTGTGTCAAGTATCCGATTAGTTGTCCATGATAATGCATGCATCTATCTATTCCTGAGCATGTCGCTATTGACTTATTGAATCTTGATAGTTTTAGGGTATTATTTCAATAAGGTTTATTAGGAGTACTTGGACTAATAACTTTATTAGCACATGGATTAGGAAAAAAACTAGATTGATTGAACTTAGGGTTAGAAGATTTCTGTGATCAACCTGATTATCAATTGTGTGGATATCTGATAAGTGAAACGCCTTTCTCTATTTTTAATCCATTCATACACATTTTAGTTGTTACGCATTCCAAACAAAACCCCATTTTGATTACTTAAGTTGATCACTTATTTGTGACGAAATAAATAACTTGACTCTCTTGAGATTCGATCCGTACTTGTGCGCTATATTACTATAGTTTAGTATTTTGGAATTTCTTGATTAGGCATAGCAACTTAAATCTTGTCAACGCGCTTGTGTTTCAGGACATGGTTAATTTGCGTGAGGAGTGCAGGAGTTTTATGTGGATCAAAGAGCTATCAGCCATGTCAGTCGATGTCCTTGATCGGATTCTCTCCGTGCGTGTTCCGTCTCCTCAAGAACAGGTTAGTACCTAAGATGTATATCGCTTTCTTTCATAATATTGACTCGTGGAGGATGTTGTTTGCTTACCCGCCCTAAGTGGCTATCACTTTTGGGTTCAATTTGATTCCGTAGTTTCTATTAGTTTTTTTGTCGACTCCTCCACTTTGATGTCTATAGCCGTGCTTATTGCAAACGGATCCTTCATCGTGTTGATGATATTCTTTGTGAGCATGCCTTGTGATTTGATGTTGTTAAACCAAAATCTGTGGCTAGTGATACTCCTGAAGTGGCAAGTGTTGGTTCTTTTCCTGATGCGAAGGTGCCACATGATACGCTTATGAATCATGAGCAAGCGTCGTCTGTATTGGTATTCGAGGTTGAACCAATTTCTACAACAGAGCCATTGGTTTTTCCTGTCCATCAAGTGTTTGATGAAATGCCTTGCAAGGAAATCAGGCCCAAGGCTGACTTTGTAGCTGACCTAGTCAATTTAAACGACCAATCGGTCATTTCTTGTTGATGCAAGTGAGTTTTATGGATGCTTTCAGCCTTCCAAAGGGGGTTGACATGTCTGTTATTGGCATGGTAAGTAAGGAATTGATCGTTTTTAACCATGAGTTTACAATTGTTGCTTATTTTGCGCTTATTGATGTTGCTACACATGATGATATGAAGGTCTTCCAGGGAGACATGACTATTAATCCCAAGGGGATTGTGAGTTGATCCTCGAGGCTTCATGGTGATGACTTCCTTCGGTCTTTCATTACTAGTGATGAATTGTCGTATGGTTATTATGTTATACCATTTATTCTTGATCTTGGTCGTTTTTTTGTTACTCGACTACCGTTATTGCCTACGAGTTTGTAGGTCGATTTTCTACGAGTGCTTGTGGTCGGTTTCGTGGGAATGTTGATGGATTACACACCTTTTTGTTTTGACCTAGGATGAGAAGGTTGCGAATGGGTCCAATTGGAGCTATTTTGGGATTATTGTACTGCTACAGATTTACTGTCCAAATTCAAGGAAATGTGGGACAGGTGTGAAGGTGTTCCTGCTCAACTATTTCTTGCGATCTACTCTACTATTGCTTATGACAATGCCGTCACTCCGTATCTACTCCCGGACTAACCGATTATTAACACGAGGACATGTCAAAGCCAATAAGTGGATAATGATAGGTATCAAGACGAATAGTCTTTTGGAGTAATTGAGCGCCTTTTAAAAAATCTTTTGAGATTTCCAAGCAGTCTAGAAATAATTGTCTTTTGAGATTCATGTTTTTGTTTTAGAATTAATTACGTCTTTTTTATTCTTATTAATTATCTTTGTCAGTTTTAGAACATGTGTTCTCATCTTGCATGATGGGCCGGTTCGCTAGGATAAGGCCCAACAAGCCAAACGTTAGTTCCTTTCTTTAGGCTATATATATCCACCCTTGTTGAACTTTTAACTGGGTTAATCTTAAAGGATAATTTGTGTAGTGATATAATCTGCTCTTTTATCCCTAAACTTTTACTCCCAAAAAGCCCTAATTTTTCCTTCCCTTATCCCTAGTCGTTGCCCATTCCCTTTCTTCCACCGTTAATTCCCAACCACCAGGGCTGACCACCTGCCGACACTGTCCTTCCCCCTCTTGGTGCACCCCTCTCGCACATTCGTAAGCTTGCACACAGTCATTTTGCATGGTCTCTTTCCCATCCACGCAACCACACCACCATCCTCCCATTCATAATCAGTCCCATCCCAAGACGATTCATCCGTTGTTTCATGGGAAAGCCTCACATCCGTCTAGATCTGGGCTCTTGTGGTCATCCCAAGGGCAATTTCATATCACTTATCTTGTGTATTCCATCATGGTCCATCTTGCACTCAAGATCCACGCCAACGGTCGAGTGGTATGCCAAAGGGGGACCGACTTCATACTTATATCCAGCGCTATGAGGAGGCGTCGTGAGGCCTTTTTACTTCGGGTAGGTCCAAGATGGGTTTGGTGGGCTAGATGCCAATTGGCTTATCATCGCTGTGAACCAGGAGAAGGGGCAGCGGTTGGAGATGGGGAGACTATTGTACTTTTCACCCAAAAGAAGGGGAGAGCCCATGCGCCTTAAGGTGATGGACGAGTGGCACAAAACAATGACCTTAGCCCACATGGGCTATTAGATGTCCCAAGTGTCCGTTTTCCTTGAATCTCCTCCCCCCGGTCGTCTCCGAGATGTTTCGGGGATCGAAGCTTGATATTCTTTGCACTGTTATTTTTCCACTCTCCCTTTTTTCCCCGTGAGCTTGGTTTACCTTGGTCATCAATGAGGAGGGGAGTGTGGTATGATTAAATATTTTGCTATCTTTTTCTATGACTTATCATTTGGAATATTGATGGGCGACATCTAGTATGGTGTAACAAGTGGTCGTTAGCGTCATTTATAGGTGAATTGTCCATGAATTGAAGCATATCATTGTATTCCGTAACTCGCAGGGCACATGTGTTAAACAAGAGGATTACAAACATTTGGGGAGAAGAACAAAGAGAAGATGACCGAAGGACAAAGCAAGATTGCACGCACAATAAGACGCAACCACGACGGAGAAACCTGGCCTAGGGCGCGAACGTGTCACGATGTCTTCAAGGCGGCGAGACCACGCCCCATTGGCATGACCGCACCCAGTGTAGGTTGGTTCCGAGACTTTCTTTTTTTGGGCCTTTTACCTAGTTTTGGAAGGAGCTTCGGGCTGGGCTTTTTAGGAGTTGTTTCTAGGATTTCTAGCATTTATAAATAGGGATTAGAGCTTTGCCTCCTTCCCATGCTTAATTTCTAGTTTAGTTTAGGTAGTTTAAAGAGGATTTGCTTTGTTCACCGGGTTGAAGTCTGCGGATGATTGGATTTTTAAGACTTCTACCTTGGTTCTTTGTTATATTACGGAGTTGTTTCATTTCTCTTGCTATATATTTCCATTGAATGTGATTTATCTATCTAGCTTGGCCACCTAGGTTGTTTAAGTCTAATTTATACTGCTAGGTCTGACTTGTCCGAGTTGGAGAGTCTTATCGTCGGGTAGCGAATCAATGCATGACCTAGTTGGGATCGCTATTGTGTTGAGATTTGATGATGTGTTAAATATTGGCCCTGAGCCAATGGTACTGCATGTTCCTATCTATTCCTGAACGCGTTGCTACCTAGGTATTAAATCTTGATAGTTTCATAGTTGTATTTAGGTAAAGGTTTATAGGACTAGTTGGACTATTAACTATATAAGAACAAGGATTAGGACAACCATAATATATAAATTGTAGAATGAACCCGAATAGTAATTAAGAAGTCAATGATCAAACCAATCATTCTATTGTGTGGATACTCGTTGAATAAGGTATTTTCTCTATTGTTTTCCTTCACTCAATTACTAGTTTAGTGTCAATTCAATATCCCCCTTTATTATTATTAAGTTGTTCTTATTAATTACACAAGAATGAAATACATGAATCCATGTGGGATTCAACCCTTACTTGCCGCTTTTCTTGTGTAGAGTAGTGTAGTTAGGAAATATTATTTTGACAGGGCTAAACGACGCTCGTCAAATTTGGCGTCGTTGTCGGGGAGTCAAAACTTCTTCTTGTGTTTTGGTTTGATTAACTTTGGTGTTGGACATTGTATGGTCAAAACCCGTGCTATTAACGCATTTACGTGTTGAATTTGCAAGGGATATGGATAAAGTCAAGCCCACAACCCTAACCAAGGCGCTGCTCGGTGAGGCAACCTGAGAAAAGAGGTATTTTTCCACTTCCATTTATCTTTTATCTTTTTTCTCTATTTCACAATAAGGACATTGTGTACTTTAAGTGTGGGGTAGGGGAACTATATCTTACCTATCCTTGTTTTTTGAAATTTTGAATCTTTTTGAATTTTTAGAGTCGACTATTGTATTTCCCCCTATTTGATGCTTTGTGGATTCTTATAATGGTGTTGATTTCATATCTTTCTACTATGCCTTTGATTGTTGATATTGCAATTGCGTATGATGATGATATGATTGACCAAATTGGGGACTTTGACTTGAGTATATGGATTATGATTAGGATGCATTAGGACCAATACTGAAATTGCATGTTCACCATCTCATCTCTAGTTTTGTCATATTATTTTGCTTTCGTCCTTTTTCATTACAATATACATAGAAAGAAGACGACCCGGACTGTAAGACGGGTGGCCCTGTAACCTGAATAAATGATTTTAAAAAGAACTCACCTGGACCGTAAAACGGACAGGGTCGATGCCTAAATAAGAGTTGGCCCGGACCGTAAGACGGACGAGCCCGATGCTTAATAAGTGATTATAAATTGAAAAGTTAATAGGATGAAAATTAGCAATAAAAATTTGCATGTGATATTACTTGAGTTGAGCTGTGGTTTTTGTATACTTTTGAGGGTGTTGGAGCTCGTGAATTCTTCTCATAGATTATAAAGCATGTTAGGACAAGAACGAGTCATTTATTTGATCTTGCATTATCGTCCTTCATATGCTATTTAGATAAAGACATCTTTTACACAGTTTATAGATTCATTGTTGGGCACCTGCGTAGGATAAACATAGCTCGAGTATGGGGAATGATTGATGTCATTGTTAGAGTTAGTTTTGAGTTTCATTGAGTATTGCATTGTATTTAGTAGAGTCAGAGTCTACTCTCGTGCTATGATGATTGTAGGTACATAGGAGCTAAATCATTGATTTGACGACCACTACTGTCAAGTCCTCCATACTCACTGAGATCGCCAAGTAGTTAGTTGCAGCTTACTCGAGGACGAGCAAGGTTTAAGTGTGAGGGTGTGATGGACGACATCTAGTATGGCGTAACAAGTGGTAATTAGCGTCACTTATAGGCGAATTCGCCATGAATTGGAGCATATCACTGTATTCCAGACCTTGCAGGGGAAAGGGGTTAAACACGATGGTTACAGACATTCGGGAGAAGAACAAAGAGAAGATGGCCAAAGGACGAAGCAAGATCGCGCGCACAATAAGACGCGGCCATGCCGGAGCAACCTGGCCTAGAGCGCGACCGCGCCACGAGGTCTGCAAGGCGGCGTGACCGCACCCACATTAGCGCGATTGCGCCTGGTGTAGGTTGGTTCCGAGACTTTCTTTTGTTACGGGATTCGTTTGGACCTTTACCTAGTTTCAGAAGGAGATTCGGGCTAGACTTTTTAGGAGTTATTTCTAGGATTTCTAGCTTTTATAAAAAGGGATGAGAGCTTTGCCTCCTTTCCATGCTTAATTTCTAGTTTTAGTTTAGGTAGTTTAGAGCAGATTTGCTTTGTTCACTAGGTTGAAGTTTGCGGATGATTGATTTGTAAGACATCTACCTTGGTTCTATGTTATATTACTAATTTGTTTCATTTATCTTGCTCTATATTGCCATTGAATGTGATTTAACTATCTAGGTTGGCTACCTAGGTTGTTTATGTCTTATTCATACCGCTAGGTCCGACTTGTCCGAGTTGGAGAGTCTTATCATCGGGTAGCGAATCAATGCATGACCTAATTGGGATTGCTATTGTGTTGAGATTTGATGATGTGTTAAATATCGACCCTGAGCCAATGGTACTGCATGTTCATGTCTATTCCTGAACGCATTGTTGTCTAGGTATTAAATCTGATAGTTTCAGGATTGTATTTAGGTAAGGGTTAATAGGACTAGTTGGACTATTAACTATATAAGAACAAGGATTAGGACAAACATAATATATACTACCTCCATATTGTTTTATAAGTCGTTTGAAGACTATATCCTTGTTCCTCTATATCACTAGTAGAAAAAACACTTGTTGAGGCTCCCTTTTAGAGGCGGACCTAAATAAAAACGCCTCAAAAAAAACTTATTGAGGCATACATAATATTATACGCCTCAAAAAGTATCCGGAAAATTATTTCTGGAAGATTTTATAGAGGCGGGCCAAGAAGAGCCCGCCTCTATAAGCACTTATTGAGGCGGGCCAAGAAAGCCCGCCTCAATAATTTTTTTTTCGATCCGGGCTGAGTATTAGAGGCGGGCTGAAATGCCCGCCTCTTGTAATCCCTTTTGAGGCGGGCGCAACACGACCCGCCTCTTTTAACTCTTGTTGACGCGGGCGTATAAAGGCCCGCCTCAACAAATCGTGCTCTTCCGAGGCATGAGGCGTGCTGATTATTAGAGGCGGGCATTTAGCCCGCCTCTTTTAATACTTTTTGAGGCGGGCCGAATAGAGCCCGCCTCGTTTAATACTTGTTGAGGCGGGCCTTTATACGTCCGCCTCAACTAATTCTTTTAATTGTACCGCGCAGCCGCCTAGTTCATTTTCGTTCCACATCGTCTTCTTCACTTCCGCTCGTCTTCCATCCTCTTCGTTCCGCTATTCCGCCATTTTCATCACTTCATCTTCTTCGTTCGCCCTCCTCTCCGTTCGTCTCCGAGAGCGTCTTCGTCTCCGCGCGTTTGCCCTCCAACAGCCCCGCGTTCGCCCTCCAACACTACACCCGCGTTCGCCCTCTAACAGACCCGCGGGTCTTCGTTCTCATTTCGTCTCCAACAGACCCGCGTGCGTTCTCGTCTTCGCCGGTAAGTAATCTATTTACGTTCGCCCTCTAACAGACCCGCATTCTATCCCCAATTTGTGCATTTTTTTGTGTTTATAGTTTGTGCATTCAAGGTGTTTGATGAAATGCCTCTATGAAAATATACCCCTAATTCATATACTATCTTTCATCCTAGTCAAATCTAAACAACTAATACTAACAACTTGTGCATTTAAATGTTTAAATCTATCCGAATTTGTGTATTTTTTGTGTTTATAGCTTGTGCCTTGAAGGTGTTTAATGAAATGCCCCAATGACAATATGAAAAGTATACACCTAATTCATATACTATTTTTTGTGGATATAGCTTGTGCATTGAAGGAGTTTATTGAGGCGTTGTCTTGAAGGATCGATATTGAATCAAGGTAATACTTCTACCCTAATTTCTTAGGCCCTTGGCGGGATAGATTTCATAATTTAGGCCCTTGGCAGGATAGTTGAGTTTGTATTTTTTCTTGCTTAGTTGCATATTATTATCTATTAAATTAGGCCCTTGACGGGATAGAATTCATAATTTAGGCCCTTGGCGGGATAGTTATTAGAAATGATATTAAATCTTCCTCTTCTTGCAATTATTACTAGAAATGAGTCGTCCTTGGATGTACGGTGACCATACTACGACACAATACTTGAGTGGGGTTGAGGAGTTTATTAGATGTGCTTTAGCACACCAACGTAGTACGAAAGCAGAAAAAATCTATTGTCCTTGCCGTGATTGTAAGAATATAAGGCGGTTAGATGATATTGATGAGATTGAGGATCATTTATTTCATCGTGGTTTCAAAGAAGATTATCATGTTCATGGTGAGAAAATACCTGATTGTCCAAGTTCTAGTGTCAATGAGTTTGATGTTCGGGTAGACACTGATGATAGTGATGATGATATTGCTGAGAATAATGAGATGGATGATGACCAAGAAGATGATGAAATAAATGGGATGATGGATGGGGTGAGAGATCACTTGAACGGACAACCTCAGATGTTCGAACAGGTATCAAAGGCTGCAGAGACTCCCTTGTATCCTGGGTGTACAAAATTTAGCAAGTTAGAGGCTGTGTCAATACTTTACAACTTGAAATGTGCTTCTGGTTGGACTGATGGAAGTTTCAACACCTTATTGGAATGGTTAGGTAATTTTTACCAGAAGGCAATGAGATGCCTATCTCTACTTATTACGCCAGAAAATTGATGTGTCCCTTAGGCTTAGATGTAGTCAAGATAGATGCTTGCCCAAATGATTGTATGCTTTACAGAAATGAACATGAAAAATCTGATGAGTGTCCAAAGTGCGGTGCATCTCGTTACAAGCGTAAAGGGGTAAATTCGGCTAAGAGGGGCCCAACAGCTAAAGTTATGTGGTATCTTCCAATAATACCTAGGTTTCAGCGTTTGTTTTCGATAAAGAAGGAAGCCAAAAATCTGAGATGGCATGCGGAAGGGAGAAAGAAAGATGGACAGCTTAGACATCCTTCTGATTCTCCTCAATGGAGAAATATTGATAAGAAATATTCTGAATTTGGTGATGAGGTTAGGAATCTGAGACTTGCTTTATGTACAGATGGTGTGAGTCCGTATGGTACGCTAAGCAGCCAACATAGCACTTGGCCGATTCTTCTAGCGATTTATAATCTTCCTCCATGGTTGTGTATGAAGCGCAAGTATATCATGTTATCACTCCTCATCTCCGGGCCTAAGCAACCTGGGAATGACATAGATGTGTATCTTGCTCCACTTGTTGATGATTTGAAATTATTGTGGAATGAAGGTGTCCCAATGTTCGATGCATACACCAACTCAAACTTTACCTTGCGAGCTATGGTTTTTTGTACCATAAATGATTTTCCGGCATATGGAAACTTGTCTGGGTACAAAACCAAAGGAGAACAAGCATGCCCTGTATGTGAAGAGGATATGAAACCCGCCAACTTGAGAAATTACAAGAAAAATGTGTATCTAGATTACCGGAAGTTCCTTAGTCGATATCACCCTTACCGTAAAAAGAAGAAGGAGTTCAATGGGTACACCGAGGAAGGAGTAGCTCGTACACCTTTGACAGGATCACAGGTTTATGAACGGATTAAAAATGTTGACACTAAATATGGCAAGTTCTTCAAGTCCAAATCTAAAAAGGGTGTTTTATGGAAGAAAGTGTCTATACTATGGGATCTACCTTATTGGAAAGATTTTTCGGTCAGGCATTGTCTCGATGTGATGCACATTGAAAAGAATGTTTGTGATGCCATAATTGGGACTTTGCTAAATATACCCGGAAAGACGAAAGACAATCAGAACGTTCGTTTTGATATGAAGGAGAGGAATATTCGACCAGATTTGTGGCCGGTAGTAAACCCGGATGGTAAAAGGACTTTTCTGCCTCCGGCTTGTTACACAATGTCAAGAAAGGAGAAAAAGGTGTTTTGTGAGTGCTTACATGGCATTAAGGTTCCATCGGAGTATTCGTCAAATGTAAAACGTCTAGTTTCTCTTTCGGACCTTCGGTTGATTGGTATGAAGTCTCATGATTGTCATGTATTGCTTAATGTTTTCTTACCGATAGCACTTCGTGGGATATTGCCGAAACACGTGAGACATGTTATAACAAAGTTGTGCGTCTTTTTCAGTTCGATATGTGCTAAGGTTATTGATCCGGAAAAATTGGATGCTCTCCACGTTGATATTGTTGAAACTTTGTGTCGATTTGAAATGTACTTTCCGCCGTCTTTCTTTGATATAATGGTGCACTTAATTGTTCATTTGGTTCGAGAAATCAATTTATGTGGTCCGGTATATTTAAGATGGATGTATCGTTTTGAGAGATTTTTTGGCAGTTTAAAGGGCAAAGTAAAGAATCAGGCGAATCCAGAGGGTAGTATCATTCGTGGAGTCCTTCATGAAGAGATATCTCAATACGCAGCTGAGTTTTTGTCAAGGCTTCATCCAATAGGTCTTCCAAAATCTCGTCATACAGGGAGGCTTGAAGGAGAGGGAGTAATTGGTAAAAAAGTAATATCTCCTCCATCTGAAAGGAAGAGTAAGGCACATCTTTGCGTGTTGTAGCATCTTACAGAGGTGAATCCTTACATAGAAAAGCATTACACTGAATTGCAGGACAAGAATCCGAAATTGAATGAAAGAGCTTTGATGCGGGATCATATCGGACATTTGTTGATTGGTTTAAGAAGGAAGTAGCTGAGGAACTTAGGAAAGAACATGACGTTTCTAATACGGTCAAGTGGTTATCTCGGGGTGCTCGACTATGTGTTCGGTCTTACGAAGGATATGATATCAATGGGTTCACATTCTACACTAGAAGGGAAGATGAAAAGAGTGTGGTGCAGAATAGTGGAGTGAAGGTTATTGCATCATCTAGGGTCTATGCGAGCGCTAAGGACAAAAGACCGGTTGATGCGACACAATCATATTATGGTGTTATCGAAGAAATTTGGGAGCTTGATTATAACAATTTTACAATCCATGTTTTCCGGTGCAAGTGGGTCAACAACCCTAACGGGGTGAAGCAAGATGAAATTTATCCGGGTTTGACATTGGTAAACTTTGACCGATTAAGTGATAGTGACGATCCATTCATCCTAGCATCACAAGCTAAGCAGATTTTTTATGTGGTAGACAATGTTGATCCTAGATGGCGTGTAGTTGCCCAAGGTAAAAGACATATTCTTGGTATTGATGATGTTGTGGATGAAGATGCGTATGACGAGTATGACGATACACCCTTGTTATCAACTGTTGTTCAACCATTACCCGAGGAGGAAGATATAAATAATACTAATCATATCCGTACAGATCATAGGGAGGAATATGGGTTACAAATCATGAATGAATAAGATAAGGTGGAATCATATACTAACCATTAGCCTGTTTTCTTATATCTACTCATGAAATCATGATCTAATTATATTTTTTTTACTTTGTTGCAGGAATTCTTGCGTGGGATGGCTGATGAAAGAGAAAATGTTATTTGTCCTATTCAAGGTGATCCCGAATCACAAGGTGTTAGCGCAATTACACAGATTCATAAAGGGCGTGGTCCGTCAAAAGGTGTTCAAGTAAAACAACCTATGCACCTTGAGTATAAAGCGTTTAATGTCCCAGATGGCCAATGGTCAAAACAATACGGAAAGCAAGTTGGGAGTTGTTCTCAAAGAATAAATATTAACGAGAAAGAATACCGAAAGATAGATGAGCAGACGAGGCGAGGGTTTTGGGAGGAGACCAAGGTATAATGTCTTTATAAATTACACCTTGAATATATACTGTATTAACTATCATTAACTTATTGTACAAATTCACAGCTTATGTTCCGCATCATTGCTGATGTGGCTAAATCAAGGGAAAAATATTTCCATTCATGTGTGGCAAAACGCTTTAGAGATTTTAAGAGCAAGTTGGTAGCTCGATGGATAACTAAGACATTCAAGCCGTCGAAGTATCCTACAAACAAGATGCCTTGGGATGTCTACCACCATATTTCAGAGGCTGATTGGTTATCTTTTGTTCAAGAATATCACAAGCCAGAGTCATTAGTAATAATGTTATTTCCTTTTAGTGCTACTTCGTTATAGGCCAGAGTCATTGATAATAATGTTTCTAACTCATTGGTGATAATGCTCTTGACTTTTGACAGGCTCGTAGTGCGAAAGCAAAGGCAAGTGCAGCCCAGAACAAGAATCCTCATCGCACCGGCCAGGCGGGTTATATTAGAAAACGGCATGAGTGGATAAAAGAAGGACAACTCCCAGAGGAAGCACCTATATCTCTGTCAAGTAGCTCCTCAGTGAACTCATCGGTTCCTAGAGCTAGAAAATACAGATCAAAGGAATGGGTTTTGGCTCATCAAGTTCGAACCGCGGATGGAAAGTGGGAAGTTAGCCCAAATGATAAGGATGTCGTAGAAATTGCAAGAAAAATTGTAAGTAGTGCTTTGCAATGAATATGTACTTAAATTTACTTGTAAATATGAACTAATTTATACTTTTTAATTGGCATCATAGGAGGAGTATAACGAAGAAGAAGAAAAAGGAAACCTTATGTTTGAGGATGATGAGGATGCCCTCACCAAAGCCATTGAGAAAAAGGATCATCGTGGTCGTGTCAAGGGAATAGGTTGAACTGTGGGTTATAGAGTTGCTTTCGGTCCAAGACAAAGAAGATGTTCTAGTGAAGCTTCTTCAGATCTAATCGAATCGATCAGAGCTGAAGTTAGAAAGGAGTTTGAAGGTGAGTTAGATAAAAGGGTGGCTGAGGCCCTACAAAAGCAAATAAGCTCCATGCTACACATAAATCAACCACACTTCACTTCTACTACCGGTCTGACACCTAATGTTGATGCACCCTATACCACTTGTCATGATTCCACACCGCAACCACGTGAGCTGAAGGTATGACTGATGCAGCAATTTTATCATGAAATATTTATGTCCAAATACATCTTATAACATGAATTAAAATACCTCTTATGCAGGAAAGGACTCCATGCCATCTTGCCCTTGAGGATAATGATTCTAGTAACAAAGTGCTCGTAGCGGATGGTATGGTACAACCCACAAATGATGCATCGTCCCAGCACTTTACACCGATGAAGCCTGATCACTACAAAGTCCAAGTTGATTTTGTTTATGATGGACATCATGATGATATTCTTCCGGTGCCTACGGGTGATGGTTTCACTAACTTAGGCGGTGCTCAGGGAAGCTTCGTGCAATGGCCGATCCGCTTAGTGATTTTCAAAGACGACGAGGTAAGAAGTCCAAGTCATTTCTCTAACTTAGGCGGTGCCTACGGGTGATGGTTTCACTTACTCACTCTTGCTCAACTTGATTTCAAATATATATAGGACTATACTACTCCACGCCCAACAAAGAAGTCCAAGTCATTTCTCTCAAAAAAGGTGGATGACAGCGCCAAAAATACAAAGGTAAGTCAATTTAGGCCCTTGGCGGGATAGTTGCATATTATTATCAATTTAGGCCCTTGGCGGGGTAGAATTCATAATTTAGGCCCTTGGCGGGATAGATTTCATAAATTAGGCCCTTGGCGGGATAGTTATATTGAATGATATTACATCTTCCTTGTTTGTACTCAATGAGTCTCAGTCCAACAAAGAAGTGGTTGGTAGCTGTGATAAAAAACGGAAGAATCAGCTGCAAAAAAGAAAGAAAGAAGAAAACGAAGCAATTCAAGGTCATGTCCAATCGTGCAAGTGGTTACAATTTGTTATGTCTTCGGCGCCGGGAGATATATATGATAATACTCCCATCCCATTGGATGCCTCAGTTTGGAATTATGTGACGACAAATCCACAAACATATGTCACTGCATCCGATGTAGAAGAATTCCATAAGGGGATTGCTTAAATGTTTTGGTGATTCAAGTCTACATGATGTAAATATTAATCTTTATCTTTTAATTGTCATCTATCAATCTTAATCTTTTTCTGTAATTGTTCAACTTCCATTCTTAATTGTTTTTCCTTTAAATGTGCAGCTATTTATTGGACAATCACAAACATGCATTTGAAAATGCTGGAATTGGATTCATCTGTCCTGAGATGATGTCAAGCACTAGAATCAAGGCCGACTCATCTGTTCCAGCAACTTACTTGCAACGTGTACTCATTGCTAACAGTGCCAAATTGTTTTTGCTCCCATATAATCAAGAGTAAGTGTTTTCAATAAGTTTCATATATAATTAGTATTTTAAGCAATCATTAATTTTTATCAATTTACGTTTAAATGATGCATCAATCATTGGATTCTGTACGTGATAGACCTATTTAGAGGACAGGTCTATCTTTTCGATTCTCTGAAAGATCCAGGCAGTAGAAAGACTGATGCATCTCGAGTATTGAATTTGTAAGATATTTGACTTCGAAAACCGCCTTTTATTATTCTCCAAGTTCCTCTTTTCGTAACCCCCCAAGATAAAACTTATTTTTCGGAAGAGGGTCAGAGGGATACTTGGCCCATTACTGGGGCCGAGTATCCGCCCGAGTAGTAAGCCACCGCGCGAGGGGGCAGAGGGAAACTCGGTCCACAACTCGGGCGGATACTCGTCCGAGTAATGGGTCGAGTATCCCTCTGACCTCTTCCTTCCTTTTGCTTTTCCTTTTGCCCTTCTTTGCTCGGTTCCTTTCTTGCTTATGAATTAGTTCTTTTTGGAATACTAACAACATCATGACTGTATTGCGTGGATTTTCTAGGGCGTTTCAAGTGTTTAGGTATCAAGGTGGAAAATGCAATAAATCATTGGGAAAACGTAAGACGTTTAGAGTCATTGATATAGAGGTACATATAACATTTTAAACGCTAGCTTTAGGTTTGTTTATCTATAATTGAAGGCCTTGTATCTAGCTAAGACAACCTCCTTATTTTGTGTAATTAGTGCGCTCAACAAAGAGGCGTAACCGAGTGTGGCTATTATGTCATGAAGTTCATGTTAGAGATTGTCACGAGATTCGATGACTCTGATGATTACCGACTAGATAAGGTATGTAACTAATTAACTATACATTGATGTTTTTGAGTTTTTTATCAATAATTTATGTGTTTCTTATGAAGCTATATACTAAGAGGACGACATCATATACTGTTGAAGAAATGGATGTAGTTCGTGAGCAATGGGCAGAATATTTTACATCGACATATCTATCATCGGATTGAACTTATTCGTACTTGTAAACTGTTGTTGAGAATTTAACTGTACTCTGGTCAAACCTGTTGTATAAAAGTACATTCTTCTATAAATTTGTGTGTGGTTATTTCAGCCGATTCTAAGAGCAGGTAGGGGCCAGCTTACTGTTTTGTTGCGGCTTTTTTTTCCTATTTATAGAGGCGGGCATCCTTAAGCCCGACTCTAAAACATCCGCAACAAGTGCCTCTGAAGGCACTTGTTGCGGCGGGCTTAAAGCGGACCGCCTCAACAAGTGCCTTCGAAAGCACTTGTTGAGGCACCTTTAGAGGCGGGCCTAACGAGGCCCGCCTCTAAAGGCACTTGTTGAGGCGGGCTTAAGGTCGCCCGCCTCAACAAGTGCGGCCTTTTTAGCGGCAAACAAATGGCCGGCCCTCCTCAACAAGCACCTGTTGAGGCGCACACTGGGCCGACCCGCCTCAACAAGTGCCCAATGTGGCACTTGTTGAGGCACCATTAGAGACGGGCCTATATAGGCCCGCCTCTAATGGTACTTTGTTGAGGCGGGCTTAAGGCCGTCCGCCTCAACAAATTCGGCCTTTTTGCGGTGAACAAAGGCCTGGCCCGGCTCAACAAGCACCTGTTGAGGCGCACACTGGGCCGGCCCGCCTCAACAAGTGTCCAATGAGGCACTTGTTGAGGCCCTTTTAGAGGCGGGCCTCTATAGGCCCGCCTATAAAAGGGGTCTTTTTTTTGAGGCGTATTTAGCCCGCCTCTAAAAGTGTTCCCACTTGTTGCAGCCCCCCATTTGTTGTGAACGGTATACGCCTCAACAAGTGTCAAAATGCCCGCTTCTAAAAGGGTTTTTTCCACTAGTGTATAGACATTTTAACCCCCTTTAATTACAAATTTCCATTTCCAAGATCATTCATTTATTAGTGCACGCCCTTCTCTCTCATTCTTCCAATCAGTGTGTGTTGCTTATCATAATGTCTGTAAAAGACTTAAATAGTGAGGTAACGATACAGATTTTGTGGGTAGAAGTGATTTCAAATGTCATTTAATTGCTTCTTAAAATTGGTGCATTAGTGTTAAATGGCTTATAAAATAAAATGGAGGAGTAAATTGTAAAAATGAACTCGAATAGTAATTAAGAAGTCAATGACTAAACCAAACCATTCCGTTGTGTGGATACTCGAGGTATTTTCTCTATTGCTTTCCTTCACTCAATTAGTAGTTTAACGTCAATCAAATACCCCCCCCCCCCTTTATTATTATTATTAAGTTGATCTTATTAATTACACAAGAATTGAATACCTGACTCCTTGTGGGATTCGACCCGGTACTGGCCGCATTACTTGTGTGAGTAACTAGTTAGGAAATATTATTTTGATATGGCTAAACGACGCTCGTCAACTATTTGGACGTATATGTGTGTATTGTATCGGTGTTTTCTCTAAACTCTATGACTTATGTTGTAATGTTGGTGTATGAGAACTTGAATCTCTACCGTATTATGGATATGCTAATGCTTTTGGATTTTCTTATTAATCTCGTAGTTACGACACTGGAAACTAGGAGAAAAAGTTTTAGATTACTTAACTTCTAGACTTAGGGTGCATAAGTACGGTCTCCTTACGTTTGGGGATGTTTGAGCTACAAAAGGAAAGTTCTATTAAATCTAAAAATATTAGATTGCTACCTAGACAGTTGCAATTCCATGTCCTACCCAGGTAGATGGTATTGGTTCCCTGGTAGGTATACTTTCTCTCTCGAACTGTCTTGACATTTGATTCCCTCGTGGTGCCATGAGTGTTTTTTCTTTGCCGGGTGGGGCTAGGCGAAGGGGTTTTTCCATTTATTTTCTTCTAGCTTGTGTCTATGTGGTGCCTTCTGTACTAATCTTCCCACATGTGGCTGACAAGTGGAGTATTTTTTATGGCATTTCCTTCACGTGTTACGTTCTTCACGTGATGGAGCCTCATGGTAGGGGTATTTCTTTCTTGTCCTTCCTTCGTGAGACATTTCCTTTACCGGGTGAAGTGTCAGTAGTGGGGTAATTCTCTTCTTCCTTCCTAGAAATCAAGTGTGGCAGGATGTGTGGAGTATACAATAAGTAAACCTACAAGCCTACAAGGCTCAACCATTTACCTTTATGTGGTGCGTTCTTCACCAAATGATGTATCACTGATGGGGTATTTCTCTTCGTCCTTCCTACCATATCAAGTGTGGCAAGGTGTGTGGAGTAACAAAAAAGTAAATCCATAGGTCAATGTGGCTCGAACGTGTACCTTTGTGGGGTGCATTCTTCACCGGATGGATCCTCGATTGTGGGGTACTTCTCCTTAATTTGATCATCTACTTTTCCAGATGTATTATAAGATTGATACTAGAGCACTAGTAACATTATGTAGGGGGTGTTACAATGGGATATTGTACCTTTCACTTGAGGTATGTGTAGAATTTTTTGTAACCGCATGACATTATATGAATTTTGATGACGTTCCTCGCTTGGTCTTCTAGCCGGTAGGATCTTGGGACTATCTCCTTTTGCATGACATAGGTCCTCCCCATCTAGGATCTAACTTGCCCCCTTCCGTCTTTCTGAGGACTAGAGCACCTTTCTTCAAGTCCCTGGACTTCTCCTTCTTGTTGTAGTATTGGGCGATTTTATTCTTGTACTTTTCCTCTCGGATTTGGGCTACATCTCCGATCTCTTCTCGCAATTGTAGTTCTAGTTGCATCATGTGGTTATTACTACCTTCTAACTAGTTTTAGATTCTTTTTCTTGGAAAAATATGCTCAATGGGAACGACAACCTCTACACCGTAGGTTAGGGAAAGGGGTTTCTTGGTGCCTGCTTTGGATGTGGCTCGATTGACCCATAGGACTAGGGCAAAGTTTCCACGCATTTTCCTTGTGTCTTGTCTAGGAGACGCTTCAGTGAAGGATCTTCCCATTCGCGTTCTCCACCTACATGTTAGTTTCAAGATGGGACACTGGCACAAACCTGATTTGAATGCATAGGTCTTCGTAGAATGATACTAGCTCCTCGGTATTGAATTAGGGGCCTTGATCAGTTATTATCACCTGGAGAATATCGAACCAGCAAATGATGTTTTTCCATAAGAATTTCTTCACTTGTTTTACAATGGTCGAAGCCAGGAATATGGCCTCAATCTACTTGATAAAGTAGTCAATCATGAGAAATACATATTGAAGTTGGTTGGGTGCTTTAGGGAAAGGGCCTAATAGGTCCATGTCCCATTATAAAAAGG
Source organism: Phyllobates terribilis (assembly GCF_046119375.1). NCBI lineage: Eukaryota > Metazoa > Chordata > Amphibia > Anura > Dendrobatidae > Phyllobates > Phyllobates terribilis. Next base: position 75,193 of record NW_027366162.1, read on the forward strand.
CATGGGGCTCTCATCACTTGCATCTCAACTCTTGGTTGATGGAAAGCAGAGGCATGAATTTGGCATGCTTTACCGGTTCGGGTTACTCGCGGGCCATCTTCTCTCATAGTACCTCAATAATAGCCAATCCTTAGAGCTCTCTGGACTAACACCTCCACCCCGAATGGTTGAGGCATATTTCGGCATGTATCTATAAGAGTAAGGTCTCTTCTTCTTTCTAGGACATACATCTCAAGGAGGGGGCCATGATGCCTTTCTTGTATAATTGGTGTGGTTCAACAAAAAAATCTAGCAACCCAGGTACACATCGTTCGTCATCTGGCACTCGAGTCGGAGTATATTCCTCAGGTGAGATAATCGATTATATGTTGTCTCTAGTCACCCTATGAAAGTACTGATTCAACTACCATGACCTCTTGGTTTATGGCTCTTTCAATTCATGCATCCAACTAGATCTTCCCTGACAAGGAGATGTTTGTTCTTGACGCAAGTTTGACCAACTCGTCGGCGCTCTGGTTTTCGGCACGGGGTATGACAACTAACTTGGTATGGTCTAGCATTTTGATCAACGCCTTAGCGTGGGTGTAGTAGGCGGGTAGATTTCTCGTCTTGGCCTCGTGGTGCCCAGTATATGGTTTACCATCACCTGTGAATCACTATAGCACTTGACTCTGTGTATGCCATTGATTAGGGTGAATTATATTCCTGCTATAGGGGTCTCATACTTGGATTCATTTTTATTAACGAGGAGCTAAGCTTAACTGTGTGCTCAATGGTTTCTCCCCCAGGTGAGACAAGGATAATCCCTGCACCGCTTCCTTCCTCATTATCCGCTTCGTCTATCTAGGGAGTCTAGAAGACATCTGATTTAAGGAGTCCCTCGTTCATGATGTCTCTGAAGCTAGTTTCTATCATGAAATCGGTCAGTGCATGACCTTTACAGATGGACAAGACTTGTACTATATGTCGAACTCAGAGAGCTCGACCACCCACTTAGTAAGTCTCCTGGAGATCTTGGGGTGGTGTACAGGTTTCACAATGGAAGGTTGGTGAGAACACATATGGGGTGGGCTTGGAATTAGGGTTTCATCTTCCAAGTAGTGTTATCAAACTCAGAGCTATCTTCTAGACTGAACGGTAACGGGTTTCTAAGAGTTTGAGAGCTCTACTTATGAAATATACTGGGATCTTGTTCAAGCGGGTGAGCACAATGCTCACATACTTACTCCCTGCTGAGATGTACAACTATAACTCCTTCATGGGTGTAGGGGGTACCAGGTTGGTATAGTACCCGAGTGTTTCTTCACATCCTCAAATGCATCCTAGCATGCGGAGTTCATTCGAAAGCCTAGGGATTCCTCAATGTATTGAAGAACTGGGACTCTTGTCGACCAGCTTGGAGCAGAAGCGACTAAGATAATGATAGATCCTAGAAATAGTTGTACTCCGCGCTGGTTTCTTGGAGAGTTCATGGCCTATATTGCTTCCACTAACGCAAGATTGACATGAATTTTCCCTCAAACTCATAAAGAATCCAAGTAATTTTTCAGCCTTCACCCCGAACATGCACTTATGTGGGTTGAGCTTCATCCCGTGTGCCTTGAGGCCTCAAAGACTCTTTTCAGATCTACCGATTGATCTTCATTGCACCAGCTATTCACCACTATATCATCTACATAAGCTTCCAAGACTGTCCCGAGGAGCGGCTGGAATATCTTATCAACTAGTCTCCGGATAGTAGCATTTGTATTCTTAAGACCAAACGACATCACCGCTTAGCAGAATGTACCCCTCTCCATGATAAAGGAGGTGTTTTCTTGATCAGGCACACTCAATTTCACTTGACTATAGCTAGAATAAGAACCAAGGAATCTCAAGGCTTCGTGTACGACTATAGAGTCCACTAATTAATCGATCGTGGGGAGTAGGTAGCTATCATAGGGCAAGCTTTGTTTAGATTTGAGAACTCAACGCATATGTGCCATTTTTCATTAGTCCTTGAGCTCAATGACTACATTTGCTAACCATTTCAAGTACTACGACACTTTGATGAAGTGTACTTTTAATAGCGTATCCACCTTCTCTTGGGCACCTACCGTGCGATCTCTCGCTTGCTTCCTCTTTTTCTCGCAGATAGGTCGGGCTTCGGGTTAAACATTGAGGGAGTGGGACATAAAAGCGAGTGGAGTTCATTTCATATAATAGGCAAGATGTGAGATATTTTGTATCTAGTAAAAATCTCAAACTTAGGATACATTACACACAGTAAATATCCTATTTATATACTTAAAAAATCCTATTATATATCATATGCTATATATATTAAAGAAGTTCGTTTATGTGTCAGCGTGAAATTAAAATATCTGACATAGTGCTCCGACAATAATTTCATTTACAATTCCAATTTTTAAGGATACCATGTCATCAAATATATTATTAAAGTTATTACTTTTCATCATTCGCGTCATCAAATATATTAATTTATATATATTATAAATATTATATATATTAAAAGTATATTTCACAAAAAATTAACCTATTCGGTTGAGATTTGTTTGCCTATATATAATATGTAAATTATAAATATTATATTCGATAAGAGAGTTTATTACAGATGTGATGAGATGATGAATAATTAATAGATAAAATAGTGATACATTGTGAATAGTATTATTATAATCCAAATATTAAATGAAATGGACGACTTCAAATTTAACTTCTATGAAACAAATAAAAATCGCGATTCTATAATGCAAAATCGGAATCACAAATCAAATTATTTTCTTTATTAATCAAAATTTTAAAAAATTGTAACTTCAGACGTAAATTTAATTTACGCAGTTAATATTTATTATTTTGACAATGTTTAATATGAAAGAGTATATTTAATATATTTATAAAATATTTTATTTTGCTGAAAGTTTAAATAATATAAGATAAAATATTTTTGTGCATGGCATGGGACATATGTTTTTTTAGAAGTTTTTTTTTACCTGCTACCGCCTAATGATAAATCGATAGAAATATAAAAAATAGAAATTTATGGTGTCCATAAAAAGATATTCGTGGAACACTTTCCTCCGTAAATATCCTATATATCATTTAAATTATTAAGTTATTTTATATATAATATTATCTGGGATATTTTAATTATTAAGTTATTTTTTAGAAGAATATTTTAAATTAATAATTAAATAGATTAAAATAAAATTATCTTAATAATTTATTCCTACAAATATGAGAGTTTTGTTAAAAAATACAAGAGAAAATAGTAAGACCAATAGGAGTAGGAGATGTAATAATAGATCTAATAAAAAAATTACACCTAATAAATAATTGGCTAAAATTAAGGAGAAAATCAGTAAAATTTAATATATAGGTTGTGTTTATTTTATTAGATTTTATTGATCGTATAAATAAATATCACTATAACAAGAGATTATAGGAATATTATATGTTCTTAAATAGAAAATTGGTTAAGAATAAGATTTGATAAGATTGGATTAGTACAAAAATAGTATATTCAATTGTAAATTTAATATATATACTAGTCTAAGACCCGCGCCTTGCATGTGAGCGATAACTAGAATATAAAATGATAAATATAGATATATAATTATAAATTATAAAGAGTAGTTATCATTATAGAAAATAACAACATGATTTGTCAAACATAAACAAATTTATATTAGTGTATAAGAAGTTAAGGTTTCAACAATTTAGTAATATAAGATATCAATGTTTCCATAATTTGGAATTCATATTTCCAAAAATTAACATCATTGTATACTTTGTATAAATCTCGGTTGATTGTTAACTTAGTCATAGTATCAGCGACTCTCTGACTAACTTAATATCATAAAAATAACTATATTCTGCTCAAAAAGAAAAAATAAGTTTATAAATTGGTTTGAAGCTTGCAAAAGAAAAACTGACCTTTCACTTTGGTCAAAATGAAAGCTACTTAAACAAATGGGTAAACTTTATGATTTAATGGATAGATCTCATTTTATTATAATAATAATGATATCTTATATATATAGAAATGTTTGATCGTTGTATTGGCTACTGTTATCTTATTCATTTGACAATATCTAAGATTTAAGATTTAATCAATACTATTTGAACATTAATTCCATATATTGCAACTAAAAGATGCCAAAATAAAAAAATCTTCTTATATTAATATGTGGGTGAAAATTATTAATATGTATAATTCTTCAAACTTAGAAGAAGGTTTCAAATTTTTAAAAAAAGTTCCAAAAATTAAAATAGTAAGTAAATCTTGTACCTATTTTTTTTAACTAAGAGATCAAAACATTGGCTT